>NW_022601467.1:11578372-11725238 GCF_009176505.1 Sitodiplosis mosellana | reverse complement strand
GAGAGAGAGAGAGAGAGAGAGAGAGAGAGAGAGAGAGAGAGAGAGAGTCTGTGTGAAAGTGGAGGAGCGACCGAAACACTTTGACTTCGTTTCGATGAATTACAATGATTGTAATCATGGTATATTGCAAAGGCAGGGAGGCAATGTATCCATTAAATGCTGTAAAATTAAGCATTGCCAACAACCTGTCGCCGGGTTGTTCAGAAAGCGGCTAAAACCATCTCTATACAGTGTACAATTAGGGTGTTTTTCATAACGTGAACAAGAGAAATGGTAGATTTTAAATCAAATAGAAAAGAATTCTGTACCAATTAATAGTGTTCACACAACATAACGAATGATATTCACACTTACCGAAGCTAAAAACTGTCTAATTTTTGTTTATCAGAAAGTCCGTAAATAATTTATTAACTGTATTTTGTACTGTGTACGTCGTTTTTAACCAATTAAATTAATTTTTTTTTTCTCTTTAATAGTTATTCATCATGGCTCGTGGAGCCTGTGGAGCTCGTGGAAATGGAAGCGATGAGAGGTTTACAACAGTAAAACTGGGACTACGAAAGATCATCCCGACAGAATTCAGGACGTATGGTGTCAAAGAAGCAACGCTTCTTCAAAACCTGGCAACCAAATGCTGCTGAAAACGCTGTACAATCACGCAAGTTGCTCAAACCACTTTGGCATCGAGACATATCAGCAGCCAAACTGATCATGTACAAAGGTTCATTATCTATTAATATTTCATTTGAAAAGTAGAATTGATTTGGTTTTTGTTCAAATTAACTGTTATTTATGTGCTTGTTACTTAGGTCTTTGCATGCTGCTTGACATTCCGATACATCCATCGTTGCTGCGACAACCAGATGACGACGGCGTTCCACTCAATCCATAATTCAAAATCCAGCGTTTAGCATTAAAGTTTTTTTTAACAAATATTTTCTAATAGTTTATTAGAGTTTTCAAGCCTTGCACTTAGTGGGCTATTTTAGGTGCATAAGGTGTCACAGCTTTATGTGCCACAGTACATGAGTGGTTTTATAGACGTCATGTTCATTTTCCGGTTTGATAATATCGAATTGACATCACGCCATCGCATTTCTTGGATATGGCCTGTTCAATGTGCATCATATCACGGTGAGTAGAATTTGTTCAACGCTTCGGAGCGAGAGTTATTTAGACATTTGAATGAAAAAAAAAAAACATTCTTTTTTGTGCCGGGAAGTGTGAATATCGATTGCTCCGTTGTGTGAACACCATTAATTGATACAGAATTTTTTCCTCTTTAATTTAAAATCTACCATTTCTTTTTTTTTCAGGTTATGAAAAACACCCTAGTGTACATACACTTGGTAAACTGCATTTTTGTCATTGAATTTATAAAATTGAAAACTTCCACCACTTTTGTTTATGTCGTCGAACCGAATGAATTCAGATAATCAGTATCTGGCCTCTGTTGCGCTCGATCGCGCACGCCACGCACAATCGTTCGCACATATAACAAAAGAGTCGGAATTTTTCGATAACTAAAGATAAAGCACGATATAAATAAAATGAATTTCGGCAATGAAATTGATTGATTTCATTTGTTTGTTTTTTTTTTCGTCAAAGAGAAAGAGAGACAGGAAAAAAAAGATTGTATAATAGTTTATTTTCAGGGTAGGTGGAAAGAACACAACACAAAAATGTCAAAACATCCAATTATTTGAGATAAAAAAAATCAATCGGCATGACAAAAAACACAAAAATCAAAAATGAAAACAAAACAAAAATCTCAAAATGAAGACAAAAGAACAACAGAAACGTTTACATAACACACTTAAATCCAATATACGGTGGTTCACAAACAAGAAATGCTTCTTCACAGAACATGAACTATTCGGTTTTGTTTGTTTGTTGTTTTTGTTGTTTAAATATCGTTTTGTTTCTATTTTTTGCATAATTCATTCTTTTCACTTGCTTCGACCATTGTTGCCAGTTTGATTTTTTCTTCTCGTTCTTTTTTTTCACTACAGCTCTTTTGTATGAAATGTTTTTTCTTTTGTGTATGTATGTGGATAACTTGAACCGAATAATATGTATGCAAAGCAGTCGATTTTTCGTGTATGTTTACATTTGTGCGTGTGTTTGAATGTATAGAATGTTGTTTTGTAGTTTTTTTTTGCGGATTTGCCAAAGTCAATATACAATTTTGCAACAATTCTTCGAGTTCGTTGGACGACATTTACGATTTGTTCTCGCGTGTTCTTTTTTTTTGTTCATGTTTGAACAATTCGTAAATGTGTACGGAAAAAGCTCTTGATTTGAAGCCCAGTGCAATCTCATTAGACATTAGCTTGGCTTGGTTTGATTATTACGACATCGACCGAGGTGCCAAGGAATATGAAAAATTGCATTATTGACTTTAACGAAACCCATGTGATAAGCCATGAAAATGATGGATTTGTTTTGTATTCTATAGGAAATAACCAAAAACCATGAAATGAACGACCAAAACGAGAAAAATAAAACCAAACTAAAAAGAGGTAACTGTAATGATGGGGTTGATTGTAAGTATGATGTGTTTGTTTTGGATTAAATGAGCATTTTTTTTTGTCTGTTTGTTTGTTTTATTGATTAGATTTGATTTTTTTTGTTTGCTGGGTTTTTTTCAAATTTTGGCTTTGCTCTCACCTTCGACCTTTTTCGTTCTTCAATGTTCCCCCATATTTGGGTCTTGTTCCGATCAAGTCAATTATTTCTGGTATACAACTTGCGAATATTGCCTGAGACACACACACGAGAGCAACACATTAACAGGATGAGGAGATAATGATTAATTTTTGATTTTTTTTTGCTTGGTTGGTTTGTTTAATTGAAAGAGATTAAAGCATAATTTAGTAACAATTTTCATCGATTAATCAAGAATATGTTTTTGTTTATTTGCTTGTTGCTGCTGCGATTGCTTGCAAAATAAACGAGATATATGTATATAAATTTTAAAAAAACGGAAACAGTAACAAAAATAACAAAATTCAAATCAACACGAAACAACGGGAAAAAAATCCAGTTTTAAATGCATGACCAATGTGAAAAACAGAAATCAAATGCATAACAAACGAAATTTCTGTATGTTCGTTGTGATTTGTTCGGTGTAAATTGATGAACAGAAAAGTAATAATTTGCCGTTTTCAGTAATTGTTGTTGTTGTGGTTGTTGTTCCAAAACAAAATCATAAGGAGATAAATTTGTTAGAACATTGTTCATTCAAAGGATCGATCACAGTGTTATGATGATGGCTTAAAAGCAGAGTCTACATCGTCCATACACAGTACAGTTTAGTTGGTGAATATTCAACCTACAACCTGGTGGTTATTCATTTGAACATTCAATGGGTATGGAAGATGTTGTGGTTTGATTCTTATGCGTGTAGTTGTTGTTGTGATGGTGGTGGTTTATTGTTGTTTTTCTTTTTATTTTCGGTTTGATTGTCAATTGTTTTCTATTGTATTAAATATATGGTTGGTTTTTTTTTTGAACGAATACTTGGTTATTTGCAAGACATATTAGTTCTCTAAGTTCACTTTAACATCACTAACATTTCGTTCTTGATTTTTCCCCCATTTTACGAAGTACTCTTGAACGGAAATCAGTGATTCGCTTTTCTTATTGTTGTCCTATTATTATTTTACATTAATTTTTACACCGGCAATTCTTTTGCTAAGTATGGTGTATGTTCAACCGTTTATATTAAGTTCATTAAAAAAAATTCCATGACTTAATGATTTGATTGTATCATTCTTATGCATTACATTAATAACAAACCTATAAACTAATACACATAATGGTAAATATTTTATACTCAATTTTCGATGTTATGCTACAGGTAAATTTATTTAGTTGAGAAAAAAGAATTGGTGTCTGTTAAAAATGCGGTTTTGCTGGTTTTTTTTTCGACCCTTTTTCCTTATCACTAGTCGAAAATCAGCACTCCCGTTGCAGATAGTCTGTGTACAGAATGACAATCGCACAATTATCGATTTCGAATGCTTGGGAAATGTTACCGTTTCATTGTTGCGCCGAAACCAGCATTATTTTCTCATTAATGGAGCGGGTACTACAAAATCTCATCAGAAAAAGGAGGCACGCAAGAAAAAAAAATGGAACCAAAACGCAAGGAACATATGATGTCGGAGACAAAAAAAAGGGACAAAGGTTAATTATTCGGAAATTGTCGATAAAAAAGGACAATAAATCAAAATGAGAAAAAAATAAGAAGTAGCGAAACGAGAGATATAAAACAAAGTACCAAAGTAGTAGTGAGACATTACATAATGTCTATTGTGAGGTCACTTTCATCTGAATAATTGACGCTATATATTTTCATTTACTCACTCATTCATCATGTTCATTTTTCCAATTATTTTTTTTTCTTTATTTCTTTATGGGTCACAATTACACCGAATATTGCAATAAATAATATTGGCAACTGCATAATATGTGTGGTGCAGGGGACATACGTTATATACTATACGCACTGAGTCTTCTCTATCTCACTCGTTCGTTCGTTCGCAAGCACATTCATTTTCGCTCTATTACCCTCGATTATTAGGTGCATTCTGATTCACCAGACATGTATACACCTATTATATCTCTCTCATTGCTTCGATGTGCAATATGAACTTGTGAACAATTACTTGAAAAAGCTCGATTAATTTTGTAACTCTTCTTTTTTGCTGCGCAACTACCGCGCTCGGTAATTCATTTCGAAAAATATTCACAAAAATCATATTTAAAAAAAAAAGTTTTGTGAACCATTTGTGCCACAGTTAAAACCCATCGAAATTGATCATGGCGTCGATTTCTTGGGACACTTGTGCTACTCAAAACTCACTTTCATCTTACGTTTTAATGTTGTAGTGGAACAGAAAAAAAGAACAAATTGTACAAAAAATATTTTTAGGCAATTTACTGTTCAACTCAATATTTCATTTTCGAATCGACAATCGATAAATTCCCGTGTTTGATAACACTTTTCGAACAATTTCGCTACATAGATTATTCGTGATATATATTCATGTTTTATTTCACGTTTTATGTCACTAAACATAACATAATCGCCCTCTACATATTCGCGGAAAATTCAACGCTTAGTCTATATTTACAATCCACTGAGTATAATGTACAAAGGTACCGTTAATTTGTTGGTTGATTGGTTGGTTCGTTGGGTTGGGTTGGTTGTTGTTAGTAATACATATTTATTGTTTATTTCATATTGTATCCGAATCGTTTAAAAATATATCTTGATTGTCATGAAGTAAAAAAGAAGAAGAACAAAAATTAACGAGACAAATGATTATTGATTAAATGGTTGTTATGTCCAATAGGAAAATAAATAACAAGTTAAAAAAGTAAATTATCGCTTCTAAGATGCGTGGCTGCGGCATTCAGGCTGTGCAAGCAATGAATTTAAAAAATGAAATCATATTTAATAACTTCACTACACTTTCGGTCCAAAATGTATATAAAAGGTAATAAGTTTGATAAATTTGTTAACTAGTTGTTAATGGAGATAGTAAAAAAAGTGTATGTGTGTGTATATGTGTGATGGTAACAGGAGAGACAGAATGAAAAAAAAAACACAGGAAAAATAGCAAACATGAGACGGACGATATGGTGTTTCCGTTTGTTTATTTTTTCGATTGATGTTTTTGTTTGTGAAAGTGTGCATGTAGAATTGAAAGCAAATCAAAATGGAAAAAAAAAATTGAAAGAAATGAAACGATTTTTTTTCTTTGGTAAAACTGCCAATTAATTTTAGCAGAGTTTGTGCTCGAATCCTTTTCAGGTGTTTTCATATCGATTTTAAATAATCGGATTATACATTAATTTCGTCTAATCATAAAGCTATGGATCGTATTGGCTAGTGTATGGATGCCTCGATATTTATCTAATCAGTGTATTTTTTTTTTGTTTATTCACACAATTTTGAATAAATATATCTCTGCTAAACAGAATTGAAAAAAAAAATCTAGGTTCCTTTTCTAACACAACTTCTAAAATTGCCTGAAAACATAAATTGATCATCTAGGATCTGGGAAATCGAAATGAGAAAATCATACGAAGCATTTGAATAAAATGGCTTTTCGGAATATATTGACAGAGAGGAGAGAGAGAGAGAATGTGAAAGAGAAAAAGAACAACAAATCTAAATGTCGTTTTATATTCAAAGAGATTAACAATATGGACATAAAAATCAGTGCAATTATTATGGTATATATGTTGATGCTTTTTGTTGTTTGTATTTTGGTTGGATTGATTTTCAACCGAACCGAAAGAAAAAAATATAAGTGAACGATAATTAATGAATGTGGTGGGAAGAGAAGGAGCTTTGAAGGAATTTAGCGTTAGGACACAAACGAAAATGTATTTATATATATAAAAAAAAAGAAGAATTTATGCAAACAAAATGGTATAAGTTTACTTAATAAGGGTTATATTCAAGCTAACCGTACTTCGATAAATATTGGTATTTGGTTTGATAAAAAGTATATTTCAAAACACACGAAAGAATAAGAAACGAAAAATTCATTATGAATGCTTATCGAACAATCGATGGCCTTGTTTACAAGCAAATTCGAATGATTTATGGAAAGTGAAACAGATTCATTCAGGGTAAAAATTCGAGACAATCGAATTGTGAGTGAATGAGTGAATGTGTATATGTGTGTATGTAAAACAATTTCGTATTCTCAGGAGCTCTGTGTTGTAATTGTCACTCCTTGCGAATGCGTTGTATTCGTGTCAGATGGTGTGGTGGTGGCGCTGTGATGAATGGAGGTGGGGGTGGGGTAGATTAGTGATATGTAAATGGTCTCTCTCTTTTTGAATGAGAAACGGGACCAAGACTGATCTGGTATTAGCCAATGAGTTTGAATCGGTTGTGAGTGGTGAGAGTGTGTGTATATGTGTAATTGTGTCTTTTGCTCTTTGAATCACGTTCAATTTTCAGCTTTCTACTTCAATTGCTTTTTGAATAAAAAAATACAGTTCCCTTTCGATTTCTCTTCTTTTCTTTTTTTAATTAAACAAATTTTGGATCACATCTGATTTTTTGTCATTTTGTCGCAATATTCATCATTATTCCAGTTTGTTTAAAATCAAAATTTAAGAACAAAATTACGTTATCCTAACTTGTTTCTTTGTTTGCCAATAAAAAATTGGTATGAGTTCTACTAACTCAATTCATTGCAAATTTGGTCGGAAATTCTTAGATTCGTTATTTTTATTGAAAGAAATGAAAAACAAATCAACAGTCTACAACTCAAGCATTTAAATGGGAGTAAAAATTATTAACCAAATCAAAAACCAACACTAAACGGAACAAAAACGAACGAAAAACAAAGAGAACCGTATAGACAAAATGAATTCAACAAAATTATTATGACGAATGAGATAGAACAAAAGTTTGTTTGAATGAGTTTGTTTTTTTTCAACGATTATTATTGCTTTTTTGTTAATTTTTGTCTTTTCATATATTGTTATTAATTCGATTGGAATCCGTAGTATTTCTTCTGTATCCATTTTTGTTTGTTTTGTTTTCAATTTTTGTGGGTGTTGCTTCGTTCGATCTAGATTGTTTTTCATTTCGTTCTCGTTTTGTTTTACATTTTGCAAATAGTAATACAGAAAAAATCGACTACGTATTTTCGAGCCGAGTCACATGCCGCCAAGAAACCAATGCCTGCTCTTAAGCGTCTGGGTCACAAATATTATTTCAAAAAAGGAGGAAAAAAAAATACAAAACCAATGTACTCTGTTCGCTGTTAATGTAATTTTAATGGTTTTAGCAAAGCAATAGAGAGAAAGTCGAACAAAACTAGAGAGAAAACTAAAAGAGATTGCGATTCGTTTCGATAATATTCGGGGAGTGTGTGTGCGTGACAAAACACGAAACATTCTTCTTATTTATTCGGTTTTTTTTTCTTGGTTTTTGTTTGGTAATTTGGTCGTTGTTATTTTTATCGAAACGCACGGCAATAAGAAGTGCTGGAACGAAGTTAAATGAGGTGGAATTGAATATTGAAGTTCGGTGTTTGAATATAAATGCACGCTCGAAACGGCAAATCATAGGTGAGAGGATGGAAGGAGAAGCATATTGAATTTTGATAAATCGGTATTCAAACGCTTTGTTGGGAATTGCTTGTACAGCGCGCTGTGTATATGAATTTTATCGTGTATGAGTTGTTTTTCCCGTTGAACAGATGGAAGAACCAGATCACTTTGACAGTCTAACTAAATTTGCTTCACCACCATTAATCATCAGTGTGTGTGTGTGTGTGTATAGAAAATACATAAGAAATGTACGTGGCTCTCTGTTTCATACAACCTTAAATGAATATACATTTAACATTGGGCGAGGGTTGGAAATTAAAATTCCAAGAGGACAACCACAAACATAAATCTCTGCAACACAAAATCGTAATCGAATTAGAACAACTCAAAAGTGAACCGAATGGAAAGAGAAACCGAAGCGTGAACATGATTTTGGCGTGAGTGAGATAGAGAAAGAGAGAGAGAGAAAGAGAGAGAGAGAGAGAGAGGCGAGACGAAACGAAAGACCCAGTTCAGGTTAGTTGGAATTCTTAAGCACAACAACAAAACGAAACAAAATCACAAACATAAAATGAACATTGGCTAATTGTTAGTGTGTGTGTGTGAGAGAGAGAGATAGAAACACACAAACGAAATGAACTTAAATTGACCAAACCGAAAAGTGTAACGAAAAATGAAGCATAAAACTGAAAAGACGGAAGTTGATATAAGGCGGGGGGTTAAGAATGGCAATTCAATTTGTAAGAAATGTATATGTATGCTGATGTACGATTTTGTTTGGTAATTTGATTGCGTTTAAATAAATTGAATTGAACAAAAACAAAGTAAAAAAGGTAATGAAAGAGTTAACAAATCTGGTACAGCATGTTTGTTTGTTTTTTCTATGTGACGTGTACCTTCTTCGAACATCCTTGCTGTACGTTCCACCGTATTTGCTTCTCTGCGCAGCCAGTTCTGTAATTTCTGGAATCCAACTAGCAAACACCGCCTAAATTGTGATTGATAACATCATCATATCCCATTTATCACTTTTGAATATCTGCTATATTTGTTGTTGTTGTTGTTGTCTTTTTGTTTTGTGAGATTTGATATGTTTTTCAATTGAGTTGTATGTTGTGATAAAACTGTTTGATTTGATGCTCTCTTTTCTTTCTCGGTTCATTTCAATTCATTTTCTAACTTGCGTCCATTTGTATATATTGATATTCGGTCGATGGTTCTCTTCTTTTCTAACTCTCTTTTGCATTCATTGCGCATATTAAGGCCCTTCTAGTGCTTGTGAGAACCATCTTCCGCTTAATGACTAATTATATGCCCTAGCATAATACAAAACTTTCATTTGTATTATCGATATTCAATACGCAGATGAAACTCAAACTATGACAAGTTTCTTCATTCTCACAACGGAGTGAAATAAACGAAGACAATGACGACGACGATGATGATGATAATGATGGTGATGATGACGACGACGTGGACGAGATTGCCTAATTTCCCATCGCTTTCGATGGGAGAAACATCAAAAGTATCGATTCGATAGTGAAACATGAAAATTCGTTTAAATCGCTTTAGAATCGATACTGTCTCCTCAGAGCTTTTCCGAAATACGTTTTTTTCCAATGCCAATGGGCTGATATAGTTCTTTTTTTTGGGTATGTTAACAAAAAAATTACAAGTGAACATAAAGAGAGACTTTTGAAAAGTTTGTCTATTTTGTGTCGTTTTGAGATCATATCAAAAAGCTCATAATCATAATTCATATGAATGAAAAACAAATAATCTTATCGCTAATAAATAGAGATTATCGTATCTAAAAATATACGGCTTAAAAGCACATTGTTGACTACAGTTTTACCAATTAAAATCTTATAGCATTTTAGAAAACACCCTGAGAAGTGAACGTAAGATGAAAACAAAAACAAAACCTCCAAATGATAATATCAACAAAAGAGAGAAAGAAGGAAAACGAAAGAAAAACCAGCATAGAAATTGAAACGAAAACGCAAGAAATGTACACAGTGTAGGAAAATACTGACTGTACGAAAGGGCACTCTAGTTGTATGGAAATACCAAAACCAAACAAAGGATAAAAAGAATTTTTGTGACGGCAAAAAACCGGAACGAAAGATGATAACAACAACGGATAACTTGTTGTAATATTATCGCTCCAGAAAAAGTGTAGATATATTGTTGAGTTGAAAGAAAACAAAAGCAAAATAAGAATCAACGCAAAAGTGGAAATGTTTGAATAATTGCTGTAAAAAATAGTTTCGTTTATATTATTTATATGTTGAAGACAAAAAGAAAAACGAAAATCATACAGCATTATGTAGTCTAGTGTTGGAAACGCTTCTAGAAACGTTTTAAGGGATAAAAAAGAGTTTTGTTTGTTTCAAGCGGAGCTGTGCAAAATAAAAAGAGAGAGAGAGAGAGCGAGAGAAAAGATAAAATATATAGATAAACTACTCAAACGCTTCAGTACACAGTATATCTAAATGAGTGAGGTGTGCGTTTCAGTTTACTGTGCAAAATACTGTGTGACTCGCACTAAAAAACACATACACACAATTTTTCGAGAAAAATAAAAGGAAGAAGAAATAGAAGAGAAACAATGAAGAATAAAATGCCAGTTATTCAGAAACAAAGGATTACAACGTTTCACAGACAAATAGAGTACATACACACGCACACACACACACACTCATTCATAATCAAAATAAACAATGACGTGTCAATGATAGACGAGATAAAGAGCCCTTTGAATTGGGCTAATGCCTATGGAAAATGTAAAAATTTCTTACGGAGCACAACACTAGTTTTATTCGGGAGCTTTTAAAGGGAAAAATAAACGTGCTTTTGCTCGTATCAACTTTAAAATTACACATACGCACACAGAATCTAACATGGGAAACACATATTCAATGACGAATGAACGATAGAATAAAATGTGTCCATCAAGAAAAAATAAAGAAATGCTAGTCACTTTCACCAACAACGAATACAATACATATTTTTACTAGGATAATTCAGAAACTACTCCATTTAAATGAAACATTAGAGGTTGCACAGGCGTCCGTTAGCACAGCAACTATTTATTTTCAGTTCGAGCCAAAAATGACTTATGTTTCATGCGTTTCGAATACACATTTTTTCACAACAAATGAAATGGAAAGAAGAGGTTTTAGTTGAAGAAGAAAAAGACGAAATTTGAAGACAATGGAAAGGAAATGAATGAACGAGAGAAAAAGTGATCGCGAAAATTTGTAGTGCCTTTATGTGAGCGGACAGATACTGTTTTTTTTTTGGGTAATCGAATACTGTACAATAAACGTGCCGAGAAATGGATTTCCATTCGAAAGTAAGGGGCTAAAGCTCCATGTGAAAACAGGAGATGGGGTGGAGGGACTTACTTTGCATGATCCATCCATTATATATATTGAGGCATATTTAGTTAGTTTTTTTTTTCTTTTACGTTATTGGGAAAGGTGCAGACTTGAGCATTTATCAATTTTATTCCAGTTAAATTCATCTCGACAACACGGATCACATCATATTATTTGGTGGCATTGAATGTTATACTCGCACAGACATTTTTTCGGTTAGCCATTTCATTTTTGTTCAAATATAGGATTCCCAACACAATCTTCTTCGAAGAATTTCTTCGGAAAAATCGAGCAAAATGAAACGGAAATATTTTTGTTTTATTGAGCCAGAGATGAGTGTACAAAAAAGAAATACAAATATGTTATAGGTATGTGTTGGTATTGTGAGGCGTTTCAATCATCAAATCTTCATTTCGATTTACGTGTGAACAAACAAGAAAAGTTGTATTATTTTCTTAGCGCGAGTAAATGGTGCAAACAAAATCTATTAGCAAGTCATCGAACAAGGCTTTTTTGTGATAAATTGTAGGCAATATTCTACGTGTGTAATAAAAAACAATGACAACTAATTTCAAAGCATTCGGAAATGGCAAGAAAAATACGTTTTTTTTCCATATTGCTGGATTTGATTTTTTCTCTTCTGTGAAAACAATGTTTGGTTGGCCGCTTTGAAATTTACGTGCAACTTGTGTGGTGCACACTAGAAATACGTAAAAGCATAACAAAATTATGTGGTACCGTGTAGCATCACAGAACAATGCAACAAACAGAAACAAAAAAAAAATGGTTGAATTCGTTTCGAAAAATCAAATTGATGATGGAAATTGGCTTGTTTTGTTTTGTTGTGTTTTTTGAATAATGAACCGAACAATTTGGTGGAATTGGTGTTGTTGTTTTTGTTCTCTAGTTTTTTTTTTCTTTGGGAAATGTCAAAAAAAAATCAGAAAACGACAACGGCATAATGATAAAAGCAATAACATGAAACGGGGATTTATCAACCATATCTGAGAGGGCGGGAAGATGGAAAGCAATCGATTTTGATCCTGTTCTTTTTTTAAAAACGATTTCAATGTATGAACATTTAAAAATATCATAAACCGCAATTTAAATTTGAATATAATATCAAATGATTTTATTTGTATGGAATTGATTAATTTCGCATATGATTTTTCGATTGTTTGATCACTGGTTCCAATCCGACTCTGTACTTCGTACAGTTATCGAGAAATTGAATAAGTCAGCGATGAACAAAAAATGGATTCGAAAATCTGTGACAATTTCATTATTGTTTAGTGTGTATGTGTGTTGTTTGCTTGTTTGTGTTTTTATTTTTGGCGGAGAGAAAGAAAAACAAAGAATTGGGCTGAATCGATCTAAAATGACCGGAAAAATCGATTCGAATGAGATTGGTTCAAATTTGGTTGTGTCACAATTTCGTCAATTAATTTTCGGAGTCAAATGTGCTGACTAAATTTTGTGTTTACGGTACATTGCGAATTTGTTGAAGCATGTCGACAATGTTTTTGTGTCAATTTCATTATTATCTAACCACCGAAACTGTATGTTGGGGAATGTGAATTGACGGAGGTTGTTTGCTTTTTCTTTCTCTCTTCGGCTCACAATCTTCTTCTTCACTTCTGATATGTCATTTTTCGCTTGAGTCAACCAAACAATGGAAAAATACAAAAATTTCAATGCGCGCACGGTTTTGTCGATATTTGACGCGAGTTACGATGTGTATATATTTGTTATGTTTGTTCTCTGACATTGCGTGCTTGGAACAGTGGTTATTTAAATTTATGTTACCGTAATAATTTTGTTTTTGTTTTTCTTTTTTTCAAATAAAATGAGTGTAAAACAGTAGATGGGGATACCTTTTGCCATGCTCTCGCTTAAGTTCGCCAGAATACTTGCTGCCACTTCCCACTAGTTCAATGATTTCAGGGATACTGCTGGCAAACATAGCCTATAAAACACGTTCCAATTTGTATATTTTGTTTGTTTTCTGATTCAGCAAGTGTGTGCTGGTTTTTTTTTGGTTGGTTGGTTTTGTAGTTTCATATTGTGCAAATGGAATGAATTCGGTTTTTATATCGTTTCGGATCTCGCGAATGGTCTGTGGGCTTTGAATGTTGTCTTTTCATATGAGATTCCCATTAAATCGAATTGTTTGACTGAAAAATTTAGTCCACATAGCTCGGTCGCGATATAATATACGATGAAATACAGAGAGAAAAAAAAACGTATAGGCGTAACAACACAAATGAGATATTGGAATTGGTTGCGATTGTGTTCACTAAAACTGGCGTTGTCTGAGGCAATCAATAATATTTCACAATAAATAGAAATAATTAAACTAAGGTAGAAAGCTAATTGATTTATTTTAGCAGTTAGAAAACAAAACTAATAATAATAGATTCTAAAAATATTTACAGGTAGCACAACAGCAGCGGCAATATGGACTAAAAGGCGTTTAACAAAAAGGAAAATTAACTATATCTGGACAAGAAGAAGCTATAGACGACACTTTTCCATTTTGAATTCAATTTCTTCCTTTCTTTTCTTTCTTAACATGAAACGAAACGAGAGAGAGAGAGAGCCAGAGATGATGATGGACCCAAAAATGTCTCTCTTATTCATCGACATCGGTTAAAAAATTAGATAAATTCTAAGCAGGTACCGCATTTCGTATGAACAACAAAACAAATCAAATTTTACATTGGGTGTGACGTAACCAATACGCGACACCATTAGACAGATTTATCAAACATGGAAAGCAACTGAAAAAATCAGACACGAGAGAAGCAGTCGAATGGTTAAACGAAAAATAAAAAAAAATCTGGAGGAAAGGAACGCAGTGGATGTGAGCAGGAATATAGAAAATTGAACTGAAGAAGACTAAGTAAAATCTAGTTCTATTGTGTGCTTGTGTGAGGAAAGAAACGAGAAAAAAATATATGCTAAAGCAGACAAAAATGAGTATAGAACAATAACAAAGCTGCTTTGAGATTAGTGTAGTAAAACAAATGGAAAGTAAAATGGTGTCAAAGCTAAATTCGTCACTATGTTCGTGTACTGCAATTATTCATGATTAACGCTATGGGTTTTTGTTTTTTTTTTATTAAAAAAAAGCACGATTACAGAAGACCGTATGCGCAGCCAGCATTCTCCACATGCAAAATCAAAGGAAATTAAAAACCAAACTCAAGTGCCAATAAGGAAGAGAATTAGAGAGAAAGAGGAGAAAAATTAAAACGAAAAACATAAATGTAGAGAAAGAAAAATAAAATACAAAACGAAACTCAAATGGGAACGACATAGATCGAAAGCAAAATGTAAATGTTAACCATTGAGGCGAAATAGTAAATGGCATGCCATTGAAAAATTTAAATAATTTAATAAAATCAAATGAAAACGAACCAAAAACGCAAGGTAAATGCTTATAAATTAAATCCAAAAAGGGCTCCATAAAGCTTTTTTTTTACACTTTATTTCATTGACATAAATTTTAATTTTGCATATGTTGTTGTTTAAAAAAAAACAAGTCCGTTTTCAAATTATTCTTCCTTCATTTCGTGGAATAAAGAAATGAACATATGGAATTCGAATTCGAATGAAAATTTACCCAAAACTAAAGAGAACGCAAAATGAATAACAACCTGAAATGCATTGTATAAATTTATATCGAATAGAAAGCTGACACAATTCAATTCTCATTCGAATGCCTAAATGAGCTTAAGTCATTGCTTGAGTATGTTACAATTTGAGCATTTTGAAAGAGCCCCCGGCTTTTCGATTTTCTAAATGATGATGATGGTATTTAATTTTAATCACGTATCCTTCTGCTTTCATTAATGGCAATATATGCACACGCGCGTACGCACGCTCCTGTTCGCGTTCACTCAAAAGCCATCGTTAATGAACTAATAAATTAATATGCATGTTATATTTGTGTTACTTTAATATCCTTGAAATAAAACTAAAATTTGATAATAATAATATAATCGTTGGTGCACAACAATCTTGACTACATTAAATTGAGATGGAAATAAAGGAAAAAACAAATATGAAATAGCCGTTTTTGTTGTTGTATTTGTTGTATGTTCTTGATGTGGACTTTTGCACATATTTCGATTCGAGAAGAGAAAACAAAATTTAACCAAATAAAATAATTGTCAACGCGATATATCGGCTTAATAAATAATTTGCAATTGTGAAAACTAAATAGTGATGTGGTCACATTGTCGTCACTTATAACATTTCATCAGACTGGTACCTAAGGTTCAACCAAAATGATATATAGTGTGTTTTGTGTGAAAATGAATCAAAAAACATATATATATATATATATATATATTTGTATTTATATATATTTATATGGTATAATATATCTCGGTGAAGTGAATACGCAATTAAAAAGTACGATTTGACCTGTTCATGCTTATAGATAATGTGAATTTGCAGAATATTAAAATTGTCGTTATTAAGATTAAACTAGATATATATTTTGTTGTTGCTGTTGTAGTTGTTGTGGTTTTTTTCTCATTGTCATTAATTTCGTTCAAGAAATGCTCTTTCAAATCGAATAAATAAAATATGTATAGCGTTTATTTTTTTGTATTGGTGCTTCAACATTTAAGGCTATTAAACATTTATATTTTGCTGCTTGAAGCATACACAAATAAATACACATTCGAATTTTGATTGTTTGTCTGTGTTGTTGTAGATTTTTTTTTTCTGGTTTCAAATAAGAAGAGATAAGCCAATGAGAAATGGTTTTGAAAAATAATGTGGAGAACACTTTGAACTTTCGATAAATTCAATTTCACAATTTAAAAAAAAAACGAATTAAAATGAAATTTACGATTATTATGAATATATTCTGTGTTTAAGGAACATTGACTGAGGAACAAAAAAAAAACAAGAGAAAGTATTCATTTAGTAAGCAAAATTGCGTTTAATAATAAAAGAGAGAGAGAGAGAGATAGATAGAGATATATGTACCCAAGAAACATTCATGTAACGCAATTTAGTCATTTTTAACGTTAAAAGATGTAACGTTTTCAGACTTTTTTTCCGTCAAAATCGACTGAAATTTCAGTGTAAACCAACTGTATGAATATTGGGAACGAGAAAATGTTAGATTTTAAATTAAAGAGAAAAGAATTATGTATCAATTAATAGTGTTCACAAAAATAGTATAAAATTCTATGATTTAAATTGTTCATGTTTTTGTTCATGTATTGATCCAAAGAGAATGAACTAAATGGTGAGAGTATATTTTCAAATTCATTTCTTCTGATTTTCAACGATTACGTTTTAAATTGTCCAGAGATGGCAGGCAAAACTAATGTAGTGAATATTCCCGCTATTAGTGTTGGTTCATTTTGAAGTTTGTTATTGTAAACAAACCGCCGTTCACAATTTCACCATGTCATGAAATATGAATCTTTGCTTCGTTCGACTAAATTCATATTGAACAGCCAGCAAAAGGGAAAAAGGGTAAGTCATTTGAATTGTTATCGTTGTGACATCGAACGAGTGATCGAACCAAACAATACCACCGTGTGCATGTGATTTTCGAAATCAACAAACCATCGATTGTTGTGTGTTTTTTTGTTTGTTTACAGTTTTGATCCGTAGCCTGTGGAAGAAATCTGCTGTCGAAATATCGTGAGCGTTTCGATATTTTATCACGGTGTGCGGTGTTCGTGTCACAACCAAATTCAGCTTGATGTGTCAAACTGATGCCGGTTGCACATTCACATTGATCTGAGCATTTGGAAAGGCAAGTCATTTGTTGTGAATACTGTTCGATTTACAGTGATTGTTTTTTTCGTTTTTCATTCAAATTAAGTAATTTAGAAGCAACAAAAAATCATTTCTAGTACGTTCTAAAGTAATTGTTGTGTTTTCATTCCATTTTTTCAGGGTTCAATAATGGGCAGAAAAAGGATAGGGGCACATACCATTCGTGGCAATAGGTCGAAACCGCGGAAAGTTGAAGATGGCAAGCAAAAGGAGGAGAAAGCATACTTTGCAATCAAGTTGGCCGCCACTAGTATTGTTCGACCGGAATATCGTGATCGTATTCTGCCATGGATCACAAAAACCAGCATAAAATGCACCGAAATATCTGAATTGGCGTCGCTTTTATTCCTCAACAAAGTCAGAGCTGCCACTGAACAGGCCATCATCACCGGCAATTGGGAATATTTCGACGATGGCGATGGAATGCACATCATCGAAAATTGCTTCTATGCTGTGTTGCGGCGCTACAAGGAAGACGATTTCATTATGGATCCATGGTTCCGGCATTGCTTTGAGAATGTGGACATCGAGAATCGCTCCGCATGGCCAAACAATGATTACTTCGGCAACTTGATGAAATATTTGTTCCAACAATATGGCCGTAATGTTAAGACGAATTTGGATACACATGCACAGAAACGATTGCGGTATTTCTTGAGATTGAAGGCATTCAGACAGAACTACACTAACCGGATTCGTGGCCTACCGGACACATACGATGAACGAGATGTGGCAAATGCAGTGTCATGGGCAATCAAACGATATGACGCAACAAGAGGTGATGCTAATCGCTTGGCCAAACGAGATCGATTGTTGCGTTACGTTCGAGACATTCGTGGACCAGCTGACGATGATATCGCCAAATTCACCAAAGACGAAGATACATGGTTTTCATCATTGCCAATGTGGTTGATCATGCAATCGGAAATCGAAACGCACCTCAACTGGGTTGAACAACACCACGACAACATCGTGCAAGTCATTGCGTTGCCAAACATCAAGAATTTGGTGGTCATCCCAATCTGTCATCACACGCGAAAGGCAGTGAGAATAGACGCTGATGTTTTGTATCGTATGATGTGCGAAACCGGTACCATTCCGCGTGATGAATATGGTCGGCAACATACAGTGGGCCACGTCACGTCAAAATCAAATCAAGCGTATTATTTCAATATGATTTTTAACATGGAGAAAATCAATCGAGTGTTGAAAGCAAACAAAAAATTCGAACATATTCTCAGCGATGGTGTATCGGCATCGATTCTGTACTCAGTGAAGAAAACCGTAGTCGACAAGTTAGTGGAAGATGGTTTGGTGCGTAAACGGTACTCTGATGGCTTCTATGTCTATGAATTGGGCATTGATTGGGGCATGAAGACGTGGAATGCAACCGTTAGGCGACGGATTAATAATGACAAAGAGCGAATTCATAATGGCAAAGAGGTATGTTAGCGATTGAATGCATTCTATTGTGATTGTGTCATGTGAATCCATTTCATTGTTTAATTTTTATTGTTCGATTTTTGTTTCCATCTCACAGATGAACTTCACAATCAACAGCAAGAAGTATCATTATGGGACCGAAGAAGGAGTGCGTAAAGAAAAGAGAGAGCGATGGACTCGTGCCTTTGGGCAGTTCGAAGAGAGTGATCGAAACAACCGTGTGCGATATGACCGAATGCCATCACCAAAAGGAAGCAATTGGCGTGACTACATACGGCATCGATTGACCATCATGAAGAAAGCCATTGCAGTGTACACAACCAAAAAGTACACACGTTTAAGTTTTGATCATTACATCGAGTCCAATCGTGTCAGTGACAAGGTGGCCGCAATGCTGGTAAGAATTTACGATTGAATTTTTGTTTCTTTTGAAAAAATTGAATGTTTTTGTTGTTGCTCAACAGACAAATCGCAAACGATGCATCATTAACATTGGAGCTTCCCAACCACCTGCAAATTCACCAATACAGATCAAGAAACACGTTCGATGCCCGGGCGTGCGGAAATTGGTGAAGAGTTTCAAGAAAATGGAAGGCAATGTCATACGATTTGTGAACGAAGCCAGATCATCACGATTGTGTGCCAGATGTTTCGAACCATTTCCATTGAGTACATTGAACGATCGTGTCAAGGTGTGTGAATGGTGTATGCCCGATCAAGATGATTGGCCTGATGGAATGAAGCTACCAGAGAAAATTGTAGCGGCAAAGAGCAAGCGGAAGTTACGATCAGAGCGACGAGCGATGCGACAAGCAGCAGTGCAGAATCCAAATCAACCCCGTGGTTTTGTGTCTAAGGTGATTTGCTACCGTAAAAACTGGCAACAAAACGCGGCAAACGGTATGGATGACAATGTTGAAGAGCGCAGAGGTGTAATCATTCACGACGCTGAACTCGGTATCATCGAGTACACAGATGAATATGTGCCCGAAGACCCTGTTGACGACTCTCCAGTACTGAAGACAGTTTGGCAACGTGACATTTCAGCTGCAAAATTGATCTTGTACAGAGGTATGTTACTCATTGAATTAAAATTGATGCAATAGTAATGTGTGTGTGTTTTTTTTCTCTTTGTTTTTTTTCTCTTTGGGCATTGCGAACTCTTTGGACATCGGCTGCATGATGCGTTCACACGTCAACACCTCGTGTATCCAACTCGATTCCGAGTCAACTTCAACATTCATTAATATCAATGGAGCCGCAATTTATGTTTTATTTTTCAAAAGAATTTATGTAACAGTATGTTATTTGTAGTTGGTTGAGGTCTTAGTCTCCCAGACATCATCGATACCAGATATCGATGGCTATCTATATTCTATAGTCTATATAGATGTAGGTAGAGTACAGGATAATTCCTGTAGGTGAGTATCACTATTTATTAGCATATTGAATATTGATTCATAATCGTTTTTATATCATTCTAATTGATTTGTTTTTACTGCTCTTTTTCTACTTCCATTGTGACGTTAAAAATGACTGAAACTACACCCAAATGCGGGCCCAAATTCAACCGTTTACATACGCTTGGTAATGGATGTATTTGCGTTAACAATTGTTCCTTGGGTAGTATTGGCCACAAAATCAAAATTGAATAATGAAAAAAGTGAAACAAAGTCTCAAAACGTTGTTATTCTTTATAGATTGGTTGTTGTATTTGAAAACTACCTACATATTTAAAGCGATATATAAAAATGTTCAACTTATTATGGCATCGTTTGCTTGCTTGCTTTTTTTTCTTGCTTCTTCTTATTATATGTTTGTGTTCCTTCATTCGATATTTGATTGTATAAAAACCAAAATATAGATCACGCATCAAGAATTCACCTCATGAAATTTTGTATTCGTTTCATTTTCTCTGCGAAAATTAAGTAATTTTAACCAAATTCTGTACATTTGGATACCCTATTCCGTTGCGGAGAGTCCACATTGACTGAGACGCGACTTATTGCTTTTATCAACAACTTTCAAACCATATACATATGTAGAGAAAAAAAAATTACGGTCTACATATCGAAATAAAAAGAAAATGAAAAAAAACTTGGTCGTTTCATCATTTTTCGTATGCGAATCGATCAATGAAAATGTGGCGTTGTTCTTTCTATTTCTTTTTTTCGGTTTTGTGATCGCGCCACATTGAATTTTCCTTCCAGAATATTCATTCGATTAAATTCGATGGATGAAAATTGGTTAAAAATGACATTAAAATAAAATAAATCGTTTTCGTATGCGGTTCATTTTTTTGTTTTCTTTTTTTTTTGGTTTCGCATATGCACGATCAAAGAAAATAGCAAACAAACTGAATAAGAAACACTTACCAAACCGACAAGTAGGAAAAACACTAAGAACGTTCGTCCAAGCACTGTCTCACAGTACACGTCGCCATAGCCCACGGTTGACATGGTAACAATTAGAAAATAAACGCACGTCCAATATGACAACGGTTGCGAATTGTCGAAGGTTAATGGATCACCAGAATTTTCCAGCTACAAATTGACATTGGGCACGAATAGATGGAACACAGCAATTAGTTTTTTTTTTAGCAAATATACATGTATGTGTATGTTTGTATATGTATATTGGATTGCATTTTACATGGTTTGACCCATTCACGCGGTCAAAACCATATCTTGTTTCCAATCAATTAAAAGACAATTCAGACTACAATTAATCTCAGCTTACCAAGTGAATAATTCCGGCTGCTGTCAACCAAACTGATATAAATATTGAAACAAGCTGCGCAAGACGTATCGAACTTGATGTTTTTAATACATTTAAATATTGTAATATATCGGGAACGGTCATGAGACGCAGCGCTCTCAGGAAACGAAGACCTATATTCCGCAAAAAAAAGCATCGCAATAGACAATTTGAGTGGCGAATGAGCGGGTAAAAGATTTTTGAACGGATTAAAAATAAATACACGATCGATGCATTATTATTACTTTGTCAATGCAACAGCCATTTTTTTTGCTGCAAAACCAACTTACCGATCCATGTTCGCTGTAAATATATGGATACAAAGGACGGGGGTATTGTAAAATAATCTACGAAGCTATACATTTCTAACATAAACCATAGTTTATCGGATGCTGCTATGAACTGCATGACAATAATCCAAATGGAGCACCGTAACACAGATAGAAAAAGAAGAAGAAAAAAGAACACACAGGGAGAGAAAAAAAAAACAGTGAAATGAGAAAATGACACACAAACACATTGCAATATTGTTCAATTGAATTTGGCCTCCTTTTGCTCAATTATCGATTTCAATACTTACTCGTATAAAAAAGTAAACCATAAAAAAAATATTGAAGGCGAGGTCGATTTGCTGCGTGATATTGTCGCTAAACCGGACGCACATCTCAACATATTTATTCGATGCATCAACAAAATATATAATAAGCGATGCAATACTTAATATAAAAACGAGCACCACCTGAAACGAAAATAAAGTCCAACATTCCAGTTATTGTCATTTGTGAAAAAAAAAATTTCAGCGTCGACGATGCGATCGTACATTACACAAACATATGTATCATTTTCAAATATTTATATATAGATATGAATACATAAAGCGACGGTGGCTATCGGGTGAAAAGCGAAATCATTTGACATTTGTTGTTGTTTTATCATCGACACAGACGACACGACACGATGCTAAATAAATCGCCGTCAAATGAAGAGCGAAACAAAAAAAACATGGAGAAGAATCTTTGTTTTGTATTTAAAAAAAATTCAGTTCGATAAATTTATGACGATAAATGTCACGTGAGTGTGCCTGTGCATAGTAATAAATAAATCCATTTGTTGGATATCACTGCAGAGTAAGCAAGGTAGCCGCGGTCGATGTATCTGCAACTAGATTTGTGATTCTTATTTGATTGGTTGTTGTTTTGTTGCTTTTTCTTTCTTTCTTTTGGGTTTTTAATTCAGTTCGATCGATTTGTCGGCCGTTCATTCGTGTCGCGAGCACACTCACTCACTTTCGTTCGCTAACGCATTGCTGTGTGTGTGTGAGTGCGTCGCATGCGACACGAAAAAAATCCTGGTCCCGAGCCAAAAATATAGTGGAACTGACAGAAAAAAGCAGCCAAAAACGATATAGAAAATAAATTTATGCCAGCGTATTTAATCATGTTCAATTAGAATGGGACAGTCAACGGAAACCTCAATTCTGTTTGTGTTTTGTTTTTGTTTCGCTCGCTTACGGCTGATGTTTCAAAAACATAACCGGGCAAAAGGATATCGAAGCTATGCATTGAATGAGTCCATTCTATTTCGCGTGCTAAATGTGCGTAGAACGCGATTTATTGCTAGCTAGTGTGATTTATTTTTTTCTCTGCATTTTTTTCTTTCACTTTGTGTCAGCCAGTGTTTCGAGCAATCTTATGATATGCGTATTCGTAGTCTGAATATCCGAGGAACGAGCTGCCTTATAGTTTGAATGGAGTGTTTAATTTAGGTGAATGTCATATTTTGCAGTGTGGTCGGTCCATTAAAGTAAGAAATGCTGGTAAAAATGTGCACAATACACATTGATGTGGGCCAATCAAGTGAACATAATTCATTCCGCTGGTATAACGAATGGATGTGCATTGTTTTCCGGTGCAAAAAAAGCACACACACACACACACACATAAAAAAACAAGCAAAAGCGAAAGCTTCGGAACGAACGCATTTTTCCCTGACACATTCAATAATTTTACCATTAAATTGAGTTATTAAAAGTCAACAGACGATGGCACGCACATATTACGCGAAGACACACGAAAAGAAAAGCAAAAAGAAAACAGAAAAAATAAATCGAACAAGCCTATAATGAAATATGGTGTCAACTTTCGTCCTAATAGCGTGCCACAATGGAAGCAATATAGAAAAATCCCTGGGAGCTCAGCGAAATAAAATCAAGACACATAATACTCGACTGTCTAGGGAACTATGACAGAAACTGATATATGGTTTCATCTGTGCATTGTCAATTTTAAATGATTGCCTTTCTTTTATGTATTCCAAGTTAAGTTGCGCCTTTGAACAAGTGACACACGTGATTTCAGCACTGAACACGCACTCATGACTGTGTATGTTCCACGGCAATGGAATACGGAATGAAACCGAATAGAGGATAAATAAAAACCCATAAAAATGTAGCGATGTGTATCAACCATTACCATCGCCATCATCGACAACCAGCACCAGCAATCAAATGGGTGTTTTCTTTTGTTTTCCAGAAATTTTTGATTTTTTTTTTCTCCTCCTGCTGCCTTCGTAAATCGTTCAATTCGGAGCTGACAATGTGTCATTCATTGTTACAAATCAAATGCCTTCCACAATTGTCGACACAGCACTCACGTATACATCGCACAGCTATATACACACACACATACACATTACAATCATCTACATTAATACGTTTTGCTTTGTCCGACCGCATACCAAATTATCGCATGTCCGAAAGTAGTTTGCTTGGGTTCAGTGGCTGTCATTGTTCGATTTTGGTTTCGGTTTTATCTATTGCCAGAACGAATGTCATCTACAAACTTGAACCGCCAATGTTACCATTTTCGTTATCCCAAATGACGACACATACACACAAGTACACCCACATACACACGCCAATTTGCTGGCGTACGCTTACATTGATTTCGATTTTGTTTATTCGAATTCTCAAGACTCGGAATCAAGCTCTATTGATATGTGCCTCACATAATCCTCATTCAATTTGATTGAACGTGAATAAAAGATATTCGATTTATTATAATCGAGCTCTTTGTTTCCACGTTTTCCATTCGAATCAATCACCGATCACAGACAAATGAATAACTTCGCTGGAAAAACGATGAACTCTCCATATCTATGTGGTCTCATCCGCTTTTTTTTCCATCGTCCTTCCCAAAGTGTCAAATATGTCGGTGGCAAATAATTCTTTATTCATGATTTGTATTGATTTTGTCCAGTCATGGGATAATGTCGCTTGTTTTTTTGATGTTGTTGATTGTCTAGGTATTTTTAACGGAGTTGGGATTCAAGGTACTGAGTTTTTTTCACGTTCGTTTGTGTATGTGCGTGCATAAACACATGTGTATGACAGCAATTCGGTGGCATCAGCTTGCGAATGTGTAGACGCATAGACGCACTTTGTATATTTAGAAAGATGCCAAGCAAAAGAGTGCGTACTTGAACGAAAAGATATCGTCAACAAAGTTTAAAAATAATTGTGTAAATTACATCTATAAAATGGGATGTATTGTGCATCACCGAATTGCCTGCCGAAGATCAGCACACCAAAAAATCAAATAAACGGCGGCGGCGGCAACACTCAACCATCGCCTGTGTCGCACAAATAACAACAGTTAAATAGATCGAAGACGCGAAACAACATCTAGTAAGCACCAGGACCGCACAGCACAGCACACACAGACCCATTCACAAATGTGTGCCTGTGTTGTCCCGTTCATTTGCCTAGGCCGAATGTCACACAAAATAATATAATGTGTATGATTCGCGTCATGCATGAAGAGCAGTAGGCAAATGACGGCGATTCGAGTAATGGACTGTAAACGAAAATCACGACCGACCGAAATGAGCGCCGACTACAATCAAGCAATCATTCGGCATACGCATACATTCATTGGCTAATAATAAAAGTGATTTTTTTCGTAGTTTCACGCTGCCGTTCTCGCTCTCTCACTCTCTCCTTTTAATATCGTTTTGTTCTCTCTCTCTCTCTCTCTCTCTCTCTCTCTCTCTCTCTCTCTCTCTCTCTCTCTCCGACGATTTCGGTGTGTAAAACATTCTCAACTTGTCTCCTTGTCTCTCATTGTGGATTGAACTATTTTTATAATTAGCTATTTTATTTTTTCTTGTTTGTCGCCTGCACGTTTGTTTACTAGTTGTGGCAAAACCAGCAACAGAAGAAGAAAAAGAGAAATGAATAAGACGATCGATTTGAATTTGAGCATGGAAAACATCGAGCGCGGTCACCCAAAGTGCTCAACATAGATAGAATCGAATGAGATCGATCGAACAACATTTGCTTAATTGGTTGCCACGAACACATTTGGCTTGATTACTTAGCGAACTGCATTCGAATGCAATAAATTTTATGCTGTATTCACCTTCGTCTTCGTTTTCGTCTTCATTGCCCTCTGCTTAGCGCATACATTTTCTGGAAATTACGAATAAATTTCTGCGAAATAAAATTAAGCATGTGAATATAGAGCGCTATTCATTTGTACAAATCCGCACCAATTTGATGCAATACACTTTTGGGCCACAATATGCTCGGGCGAATTGTTGCCAAAACTTCGAAAGGCATTGTAACACAGACACAAATTTCAATTCGAACATCGATCGAACTTTTCTATGTTCACAACAAAAATTTTGCTGGCTAAATAAAATTCAAATTAGAAGCTTTTCAAGCCAAAACTAAAACAATGGCACGAGAATAACGTGCACGATGATTGCATTTGATGGAAGAGTAATGATTCGCAAAAACTTTTTAAATCCCACCCTCTCTATCGGTCTCTCTTTCTCGCTCTACGTTTTGAATGGTAACATTTGAACAATCGGATGTGACTTCGAAATAATTTCATTAAAATTCAAACGAAACTCCGAACAACCGAATTAATTCAATTTTGCAAAACTGAAATTTGGCATTCAGTTTTCACGAGACGCACATTCCACATGTTTTAGCGTTTTCAATTTAATTTTGCATGAGTTTTGCATTTTTCATAACAGCAAACATTTTTTTCTCTCCCTGGAATTAAGTCATTGGATGTGTGTAGAAGAGAAAGAGTGGAAACAAGAAATATTCATTCACACAATTTCTGGTAGGTAAATTCGAATGTTGGTACATTTGAATTGCAGTGGTGCCGATATAAGCAGTACTTCGTCTGAGAACAGTTATACATTATGAAGTGTGTACTTCAGTTGAGATGGGAGAGGGAGAGACACACACACACACACCGAAAGAGAAATAGAGCGAGGGAGAATGTCTTAAGAGTCACCGTCATCGTTGATATATCTGTTGAAATCATGAAACGCACTTATCAATTTCTTCATCAACAGTCATCAAAAACGGTTTGGCCCACATTTTCAGTTCGGCTTTCGCATGGGGGGGGGGGGGAACGATCGACTTACGGTTACAACGTAATTAATGAAATGATTTCAAGAGAAGAGCGAAGCAGTAGTGAGAGAGAAGAGCAGGAAAAAAATCGCTGTGTATCTAACAAGGACGAATTCTGGCAGCTAATTTCCTTCAGATAAATGCTATGTATTTTACGTTATGTACATTGCTGCATGGTATATGTAGTCAACGAAACGCCATGTGTATACAAAAGCGAAGAAAATGAAGAAGACGACGACGACGACGGAGAAAGAGGAGAAGGAGGGATATTGTACCATGTCATTAGTTTTAGTTTTGCCTCGTCAATATATTAACATGTATGCGACATGGATTATACATTTTTTTTCTCAAGTTTTTCAGTTTTTCCATGCCGCTTATATTTTACCCATTGCGTGGTAATGAATAAAAATAGAAGGTTTTATTAGTCCATGGACAGCGCGACGATTTCAACGGAATGTTCGTGTTGAAATGCGTTATTCCAACATGTAATTGGTTAATTTACTTTTTCCCTTCACCATACGAGCGAAATGTGTGAGCACAGGTAAAGTGTTGTGCATATTTAGAACAAAAAAAGAGGTGGAAGAAGACGCACGCGTTCATATGTTAGTTATATAACGTAATTTTGTGAAATGTCTCACTGTGACTGTGTTTTTATTGCTTTCACTTGGCACACCATTATTGCTTTTTTTCGGGCTGCTTTTTTTCTGTGTGCCTCGTGTGCTAGCGCCACTCGATAAATTGAACTTTGTGCATTTGACATTAATGTATGCAAACCGAATGAAATGTATGCAAACACAGAGAGAGTAACAAAGAGTAAGAACGACGAAAAAAAAAAAAATAAACTGGCAAAAGCACACACGTAGTACATATATGTGTGCACACACACACAAAGAGTTTTCGTTCTAACATTCGCCCGCTCATGAGCCAGCAAACGCAGAAAAGGGAGCAATACACTTACCAAAATTCTGCCGGTTGTTGTTTGTCCCGATATCAGTTCACCGGCCCAATCTTTGGCTTCGGTCATGAAGGTGCCCTCGAACTCCTGCTTCCCCTGCCGATTGGCTTTCTGCTCCTTCTGTTTCGGGTCATTTGGCGATAGTTCTGGCTCCTTACGACAGCACAAAAAAGCAAAGGCACGCCACAGTAGAACGACCAGAAGACCAGCCAAGAAAGTGAAGATGCTCGACAACAGAAAACACCACCATTTTCGTTCAGTCAAACATTTTTCCTCATCGTCGAGATCGGATAGAGTGGCTGCTGTTGTTGCGTATGCTACCATGGAGTTTGTGTGAAGAGAATAGAATTCATACGTATTAGCATATATTAAAGACGTTTTTTTTTTCTTTCAAGTATGTTCATAAATTCAAGCCTCCATTTCCCCCATGTCTCCCTGTCCCGGACAAAAGTGTATATTAAGGATCTACATGGAATGTTGAACTTTATACGAAACCAAACTAGATTTCAAAAACCCACTCAAAACACAGGGAAAATGGATAGTGAATAATGAAATTTTCATTTTCTCAATCTAATGCTCGCACTTGAAATCTCTGAATTATAAATACAATGAAACTTTGCAGTTATTGCAGTTATCCAATGAAACGCTAACCGAGAAAATGAAAATGAAGAGAAAGAAACGGAGAAAAAAAAACACACAACCATCCAATTGTAAAACGGTTATGTTGTACTCCATCTTTCTTTTCGACTTAGATAGACGTGATGTGTTCAAGATTAAACTTTCGACTTACCTCTTGTGGTTGAAGAATCAAGTATTGTTTGCGACATCCCCTATTCAGGTGCACCGCAAGCAAAGCAAACAAATATCCATTGAGTGGTGAGTTTCGCTAATACAAGTAGTATATTTCGCTTTTGAAAATTCTGCCGCACTAGCGATATATTAACGCCGAAAAAACAAAACAATATAATAAAAGACGAAACTGAACAGAAACCACAAACGTACGCCAGTAACGAAGAAAATCGATTTCTCAAACGGAGCAACAGTCGAATAAGAATGAAAGAAAAACGTAAACCAAAGTGGCACGCGTACTGTGTTGAGCTCTTAATAATTTATCAATATTATCGGCCACATTGACGAGAGAAATTAGATGAATTCCCATTGAGTGGAACCGAGATAGAGAGAGTGAGAGAGAGAAAATAAACACAAGAACTTGGTGACAGTTAAAACGACTGACACCCATTTAAATATTTCATAATTGTGATCCTGTGTGCTTGTTACTCATTGTGTAGCTATTTGGTGGCCAGGACATACACACACACACACACGTATGTACGACGTATGTACGACGTAAATATATGTGGAAACTCGATAAAGGTTGTCGAAAGAGCAAATATAAAAAAAAGGATAAAATGTGTAGCAGCTGAGTTTTATACTGAGAATGTAAATGAACTTTTGGTAGGTGCTACACCCACTCGATTTCAAAGTAGTGCAACGATGTACGTTTGACACGTACGTGACGTACACAGAGATATGTGTTGACTGTAGAAACCTAAAAAATTATATATATGTGAAATTGGTAAAATCAATAGTTCAGAAGACTTGACAATTTGCTGGCTGAAAACGACATGATTTCAGCATTTTGAGCATTAACATTTCTTTTTTACATCTTCACGGAAAAAATGCGCGAGTAAGAGAAGAAGAAAGAGAGCGAGTACGAGTGAGTGAGTGAGTGAATGAAAAAAGCGACAAGTTTTTTCGAATGGAAGTTCGCCGTTGGGCCACTTTTTCAATGTAACCAATCAATCTTTCATTTGGAAAATATTCCACTAGCATTTCATATATATTTTTTTTCCTTCTCTCGAAGTCGATGAGAAAAATAAAATAAAAAGGAAATTGCGCAATATTGCTGGGTTATTTTGCTCCCTATTCGCCGTTTGTTTTGATTATTGTCTTGCAGAGAATATGATTTTCTTATGCTGTTCCGTTACAACTTCAACACTGTTGCCCCATTTTTCTTCCGAGGATTTTCTTGTTGTTGGTGTTGGTTTTTTTCCTCGCTCGTGGTTTTTTTTTTCTATCTCTTCTTTCTGTGTTCGGTTCTGTTATTTCAAATGGCTGTGTACGGTTGTTGGTATTTTGTTCAGTGTGTAATGCGCTGTATATTGGTCGTACCTAGTAAACGCTACGAAACCGTAACACTCCAGGGCTGCCAACGTTCACTTAAAATACACATCAAATAATACCATCTACATAGGTCACTATACTCTATCTGAGGCACAGGGAACGAACTTTTATAATATATACATTGATACGTATATAACGACGACGACAAAGTATGTTGTGATATATGATGATCCGAGTCACAAACAAAATGATACAAACGCACAGAGACACACAGAGAAAAAGCACACACACGAACGATGAAAGTGAGATAGACCAAGATCTGTGCTATCTATTCACTTAGCTTTATGTGCGGTCCGAATGATTTTCGACGTTTTTTTTTATTCTTCTTTCTTTCTTCTCCTTTGCTTCTTTTTTTCGTTTCGTTCTTTTCCTCTTGAAATTTTCGTTTCGGATATATATTTTCTTTTCTTTTTTCTTTCACTTCGAAACTTCGGAATTGAAATGAAAATTTTCAGAACATATTAAACGTTATTTATGCGTTGTTGTTAGATGTGAACATTTAGCGACACTTTTCTTTTTTCTGTTTTATTCCATTTTTCTTTTCAAATTTTCTTTCACAAAACGATTCGCTTTCTCTTTCTTAACGGTATGTGTGCGTGTATTACCTACTGGTTTACGGTTTTAAAACACGGGTCGAAAGACAAAAAAGAAAACACAAAATAAATAAAATTCAGAGTTGAATTCAAACAGCTCAAGCTCTCACATTTGGAAGAATTTTTTTCGTTAAATTTTCTGTTGAATGTGATGAATTGTTATGTGTGTTTGTGTGTATGGTGATAAACTACGTTAAAAAGTCGACGGATTATAATACTGATTTTAATAATTTTTAATTTTATTATTTTTTTTCGGTTCCTAAATTATTATTTTTTATCTGACTGCTAAACAACTTCTAAACAAAGTGAATCCTAAGCACACGTTTTTCGTCTTAATTCTCTTGTAATTTTCGATTTATTCATTCAATGAATTTCTTTTTCTGCTTTTCTGCTTGATTTTCCTTTTATTTTTTTTATTTTTTTTTATTTAAATATATCTAGATTAATTAGTATAACGAGCTAAGAAGAGACACACACTTTCGCGAACCATCTGCTGCCAAGTCGAATACAATTCTAACATGGATCTCGAGTAACGAACAAAAAATTGTACGCGCGCGATGTAGCTACACGGGAATCGATACAGAATAAAGTATTTCTGTTGCGACGGCGCACGAATTTCGAACTTTTAACACTTAGGGCTGCTCTCTGTTGTGCATGCAACTCGGAATGCTTTCATACGCAAAAATACAAATACATACACATAAGCTCTAGGTGTCGCTAACATACAAACACGCCGATTGGACTGGGCTAACGTGCAAGCACGCACTCACATGCATTTACAGCAGCGTGTGTGTGTGTTTGAGTTTGTGTGTGCATGCGTATGTGTGTGTGTTTTGTTTTCTTTGACTTTCGTATAGCTTTCATCCTTTCAGCAGAGTCAGTGCATTCCTTTTTTCTGTATCTAAACCATGTGATTTTAATTATGATTCGAAACGATCGAGTTAATTCAAATGCTTCGTTTCGATGAAAAGAAATTTATAATATTCAGAGTTTGAATGAATAGAATTCGCTGCAACTGCAGATTTGCTGTCGGTATCCTTTGATACGTTCAGTCAACTCGAAAACAACTGTTTATGTATATCCTTTTTTTCTCTGTTTTTTTTTCGCTTCGGAAATGATATGAAATCGTTTTTAGTTCACGGCGGAGAAAAGAGGGGAAATGGGCAATGAGGATAAAAGCGTGACACACAAATACACATGCAACGGAATTTAACCGAATGCTGGCATGTGAGTGTGTGTGTGTGTGTATGTGTGTGTGTGTATGTGTGTGTGCAAGAAAAACCAAAAGCTACTGATAGCAGACTGTGTGACTACTCGTGTACCACGATGATTATGACAATAAAATGTGCTTTGCAAGCTTGTACACCTTCAAAAGCACCGAATACCCTTTTTGCGAGTCAATTTATGTCCTCTACACAATCGAGAGCTAGATTTTTCGTAAATAAAAAAGGCGCCAGCTGTGTACTTTTTCTCAGTTCAAATACCTTGGGTTTTTTAATTCAACATTTGTATTTCGTATAAATTTAATAAAACGAAAAAGAAAAAAGACACTAAAATCTATTTAGAAAAAAAATGAAAAAGAGAAAAAAACGATAACTAAAAATAATGTCAACTTAATTTTAACGAGTGCATAAATTACTTCAGATTGTTCATTACGACGGGTCTATGAGCTAATGTATTGAGATAAAAAAAAGAAAACCAATAAACAGGCATTTGGGAATGAGTATATGAACATTAAACAATGCAGTAGAATAATGAATAATGTGAGCCTGAGAGATGGGAAATGATTTAGTATTTAAACGCCTGCCTCGGGAACCACTTGCAATATAACTTTGCGTTTGGCATCGTAAACGTAGCCATGCGTTTTGAATGTGTCACTGTCGTAGAAGTCTTTGAAATTGAAAATGTTGATGGATTTTGCGCGTTCGGTTAGATCTTTTTCCAACACCTCGACATGAGTGGCGGATGGACCGTCTTTGCATCGAATGTATGCCAATTGTTCCAGTGTCAATTGACGCAATATGAAGTACAGCAATTCCGAATGATCCTTTTGGAATGATAGGTATTTCTGGAATGTCGAACGCATCTTCTTCATTACACTGAATTTTTGCGCTTCGACAAAACTCTCCAACATCATTCGAATGGCCATGTTCACGTCGACCTCTTGTACGGAATCACGAAGATGCATTCTTGCATGCGCCTCTGACATACGAATCACACTCTCGATGTGACGAACTGTAATCGGAAGACTGCCCGTGGCCAACGATTCTTGACGCAATTGTGAATACATTTTTGCGATTTTGTCTTGATCCATATTCTGAAATGATGAACGATGATTACGAGATTAATTTCATTTCTTGATATTGTCTACAGATTTTGGTGTGTGTTTTATAAGAAGGAAAATTCGTAGAACAATTGAACTAAGAAAAGCAAAAATACATACCGTGAGTTTTGGGCGAACATTAACTTTTGAGTAGACAATGTACTTTTTCAGCAAATCCTGTGGTATTTCCAAAGCATTGCTAGTGTTTTGTGATTGCTGTGAGTTCAGGTCATTCGATTGAGCATAGTTTGGATGATGTTTCTGATGTGATTTGATAACGAATTGGGCCAACAGTTGATCTTGCATCGGATCAAATTCATCTTTCACAACGCACAAAATATCGAAACGAGACAAAATTGGTTCCGACAAATTGACATTCTCGGAGAATGTCATACTTGAATCGTATCGACCGCCAATTGGATTGGCAGCTGCGATGACGGCACAACGGGCCTGAAGCGATGTCACAAGACCAGCTTTGGAAATCGAAATCGATTGCTGTTCCATGGCTTCGTGAATTGAAGTACGATCTTGATCATTCATTTTGTCGAATTCATCTGAAGAAAAGAAATTTCATTGAAAAACTTTTCTGTCGATTTGTTCACATATCTCTTGACATTGTGGCGAAAAAGCCATTAATTTTATTCAAATTTGTAGATACTTACCAATCAAACAGACTCCTTGATCAGCAAGCACAAGAGCTCCAGCTTCCAAGGTCCATTCCTTTGAAACTGGATTACGCCGCACGTAGGCCGTCAAACCGACAGCACTAGCTCCTTGGCCAGTGGTGAATATAGCTCGTGGTGCAATTTTTTCAGTATATTTCAAGAATTGCGACTTGGCGGTACCTAAATTTTAAAAAAGACCATTTGAAAAACGTTTAATTTAGTACAAAAGAACCAAACAATTTTTTTTGCATCAATTCGAACGAAAACATTTGATGCTGGCATAACATACCTGGATCACCCATAATCAAAATGTTGATGTCACCTCGAATACGATGTTTTTCGCCCGGATTTTTCGATTCACCGCCAAACAATGACAATGCAAGGGCTCGCTTGATGAAATCATGACCATAGATAGATGGAGCGATGCTAGCAATCACACGTTCACCGATGCGTGGATCCTTGCTCAGCTTTTGAATGGTTGCAATGTCTTCATCGGTCAACGAAGAAACTACTTGTTTGCTGTCCTTCACAACGATGTGATTGGCCAGAATGACCGTAGCGAAAACGGGGAAACCATGTTCAGTATTCAATGAACCATCATAGTTGTTTGTATAAACACCGGTCACTTCGATTTCATCACCAGGCTTGGCCATATCGCATAGATCCGACAGTAGAATGCAGTCTTTGCTTCGTGGAATTCGACCGGCTGGAATGCGACCGGGTGACTCTTGCATTGTGATCTTTTGGTAGTTACGATAAACCGTTTGTTCCATATTGATTGAGAATGGGCCACCACTTTGACACTCCGGACACGAGCCAGGTTTGGTTTCGGTATCTTGTGATTGAACAAATGGACCGAGGATGTAACCACACTTCACACAATCGTATTTGATGACCGATAATTGTGGCATGACGCCCGTTGTTGCGGTGACAACACCCAATGTACGAACCAATTGATTCAAATGCAACTTACGGAATGTACGGAGCTCTTCGATCAGTGGCAAGTCCGAAATACGAACATGAATATCGCTGGTAACACGATCATATGTTGGGAAAATGCTGAGCACCATATCTTTGGCTACATTATCGAAAATTGCCAACATTTGAGATGGGGCTTCCGGTAAGAAGTAAGCAAGAACATGCTCTTTGCTGGCCAAATCCGAATACGATACCACAAAACTGGCACGATTCTGTTCGCACATCCGACGAATTGCATCACGGTACACATACTGTCCTTTCTCATCAACAAATGTACGCAAAAAACTCTTGAAACGATTTGCGATTTCGGTGCGTGGTCCTAACATCGAAACCCATTCCTTTGTCGAATAACCTTTGGTGTCTTCCAAATTTTCGATGGATTCAATCATTTCGGTGTCTTCCGTTTCCGTTTCCATTGCCTTTTCGGCCATGCGCCGCTTCAAACGCGGTATTTCATCTTCATCGTCACTTTGATCGTACACCAAATTACGTTCATCACGATGAATGCCCATTGCCCGATCACGCTTATTCAATTCTCTTTCGGCCGCACGTCGATCACCCTGTGATATATCGCTGTAGTCGTCTTCGTCCAATTGATCCATGTCATAGTGATCCAATTCTGGTCTGGGGCGATAGTCATTTTCCATGTTATCGCCGAACAATTCCTCTCCATCTTCTTCCTCTTCATCTTCTTGGCGCACGGTTGTGTCGCCAAGAATTTCATCTTCATTTTCAAATGGTTCGAAATCTTCGACTGGCGATGTCATTAGATTACGCAGCAATTCGCGACGTTCGGCTTCCATCGACGGTGGAGGTGAGCTCGGTGTGTCCTAAAATGATCCAAAAATCATTAATTCATACGGATTTGGCTATTTTTGATAGATTTTCAAACATTTTTCTATTAAATCAATTCAACTGCTACTGATTTAAGTGACAGGCGCGCTCTCGCTTTTTGTTCTACGCATTCGATTCGTTTACAATGAATTTTTATAATTATTTATAGAAATAATTTGTTCTTTTATACTTACAGACATTCTTTTAGGACTTTTTCACACTTTTTTCAACAAAATAAACTTAGAACAAACAAAACGAAATTAATTTTTTAACTTTATATCCGGAGCACAAAACTGAAGCGTTATTATATGCGACTCGTGTATTGAAACAATGCTGTAAACTTTTCGGTTGGCGCGAAAATTTGACAATACATTAAAATACCGCCGTTTTGCACCAATGCATGCTACTACTTCATTGTTCCCTATTGGAAAAAATTTGTGTTTTGAAACGATATGGATTAATGATTTTTTTTCTAATTTAAAAAAGAATAACTAATTGAATACTTCAGAAAATAAGAGAGAAATAAATCATTTTCATGTTTTCCTCTCTTTATTTCCATTTTTGTGTTTTTTCCCTCTTCATACTGATACTACTGATCTGTCATAACAAACGTTGTTATTCTAACCAAATAGTTGACAGGTGATGTGAGTCGAGTGTGTGATAATTAGGAAAATAACGAAAAGCATACGATGTCTATCGTACTCGGTGGTGGAATTAGCGGTTTATCGGCGGCATACTATCTACTCAAACAGAGCAATCATGCGCCAAAGCTATTTGAGGCAAGCAGCCGATTTGGTGGATGGATCAAAACAGAGGTCTCACCAGCTGATCAGAAAGTACGTTTCGAGTGCGGTCCAAGAACGTTGCGGCCAAAAGGTGTGAAGGGATTGAACACTCTTGAACTTTGTTCAGAGTTGGGTCTGAACAATGACATCGTGCCGATTACATCAAACCATCCTGCAGCAAAAAATCGTCTGTTATCCGTTAAAAATGAATTGCATGTGCTACCAGCAAGTATTACTGGAATGTTTCGAACAGTGCCACCATTTACAAAGCCGCTGATTTATGGTTTGGTCCGTGATTTTAGTCGAAGTTATGCCGGTCAACCACTCAACGATGATACGATTTATAATTTCGTCGAACGCCGATTTGGCACCGAAATCGCTAAATATCTGGTCAGTTCGATGATTTGCGGCATTTGTGCCGGCGATGCAAAAGAAATAAGTGTAAAGTTTTTGCTCAAGGATTTGTTTGAGTATGAACAGGAGCATAAATCAGTTGTAATGGGCATTTATAAGAAGACCCTTGAGCGAATGTCAAATAAAAATGCTGGCAAAAAACCGACTGAACATTGTAACTTGTCGAAAAGATCCATGATGGAACTATGGAGTATTTATTCGTTGAACGATGGTCTGGAGAAATTGCCGAAGACTCTATCGCATCATTTGGAATCAAATGGTGTGCAATTAAGCACAAACGCCAAATGTGAGCACATTGAATTTGGCTCGAATGGTGTAAATGTTACGATCAATGGAAAGGGCTATGACACAGATAATTTAGTCAGCAGTCTACCGGCATTTGAAATTGGAAAATTGGTACAAAAACAACATCCAGAACTAGCTGATGACCTGCTTGCCATTCCATATGTTGACGTGGCTGTGGTGAATTTCCAATTTACGGGAAATAATTTGCTAGAGAAACCTGGTTTTGGATTCTTGGTTCCACCAGCTGAAGATCTGCCAATATTGGGTGTGATCTACGATAGTTGTTGCTTTGACATGGGCGAAAACACTGTTCTAACTGTTATGATGGGTGGCAAATGGTTCCGTGAACGATTTGGCAATGGCGATGAACAGGATTTGTATGAGAAGGCCATCGAACAAATTCGGAAAATTTTGAATATTCAACAAAAGCCAGACGCATTCAAAGTGAATATTTTGAGACAGTGCATTCCACAATATCTCGTGGGTCACTTTGAGCGAATTGAACGGATCAACAACTATATCGATCAACATAAGATCCCATTGAAACTTTGCGGCTCTGCATATGATGGTGTCGGTGTGAATGATGCAATTTACTCAGCAAAAGTAGCAGTCGAATCGATTGCTAGATAATTTTCATTTCTTCAAACAAAATGTTCAAACTCTTGAGTTCATTGGATATAACGTGTTGATAAATGGTTTTATTCTATTACAAACATTACACTTAAAACGAGTAGTTTAAATAAATGGTTATGATAAAAATATCACAAGAGATTATAAAATTTTTCTTTGAGCTTTTCTAGAAGAATTTTCTGATGATGTGTTAGTCCAGGTATTTTAGCTAATGATGGAATCTCGCTGCTGTAAACCAGAGTGTATTGTTGGCATTTGCAGGCTTCAATCAGACTTTTGATGACTTCCACAGTATGCCGGGAATGTCTTTGGTAATTTACATAAGATTCGTGTTGATAGCCACCGTTTGCAAAATATTCATACAATTTAACATTTGACGGTGACTGTCGTGCCGATGGATATTCCAATAGTAAAATGAGAAGAATCAATGTAATTTCGTGCTTTCCTAAAATGTCTTCATAGAAATCTTCGACTTTTCGTTCGACAATGTCGTCACAGATTTCGGTGATTTTCTCCAATGCACTCTCAAAATTTCCATTTGTGATACACTCATTTGCAGCCAAATCCAAATCTTGGGCTCGATGTGCTGGCGAAACAAAATTACTTGTAACTTCATAATTGGGATTGATCTCCTTCATTTCACGAATAACAGCCGCTTTCATGGCAGAATTATCATTTGACTGCGTTATTACTCGATGATAACAACTCAATGCACCCTGTGTGTACGGTTTCGTATTACTTCGCAAACACAATCGATTGGCATCGGCTTCACGGTATGCACGAGCTGCTTTTAGCAATAAATGTCGTTCAAAAATGGGATTATTCAATGCTTTCTCACATTTTGAGGCTCCATCATAGCAAAGTGCGGCATATTCGGGCATTCCACCTTCAAAAAATTGAGCTGCTAAGCGTTGAAATTCCTCAGACACTTCGGATACATTTGGAGCAAATCGTCTATTGCACAGATAAAATAGGTGTAAACAAATACAATCTATGACTAATTGAATGGCAACTGAATACACTTACTTGAAAACGATGCGTTGGATTTTCTTCAATTTATTCGACGTCTGTTCGTATTGTGTCAATAGATTGTGCGGAAAGCCGGACATTATGGGAAAAAAAAACTAAAATCGAATCAATTATTCAATGCAACAAATATTTATATTTTCGGAGCAAATCATCTGCTGTCATTCAACTAAACAAAATGTGTTGTACTAGAATGGATACAGTTTGTTAGCCTCTCTTCTCTGCTTCATGAAATGTCAATGCACAAATGTTTGTTCATCGTTTAGTATGCAATGTGTTTTGCATGAAGCAACACACTGAACACAGAAGCTTAGTGTCTAAGACGGCATCCGGTTTATTTTCGTACAAATATTTGACCGGTAAATCCAAACAATTTATTGAACATGGCAGATGAAGAAGATCCAAAGGAATATCGCTGGGAAACCGGCTATGAACGAACATGGTGAGTAAAAATTAATGATGATTTTTTGTTGACTGTAATTGCTAACGATGATGTTGTTGTTTTTTTTCTTCCAGGGAATCGATCAAAGAAGATGAAGAGGGTTTGGTTGAAAGCGCCATCATCGAAATCATACAGAAGGCTAAACGGAAACGTCAGCTGAAGAAACGGGGACATCGACGACTTGGCATGATGCGTCATGTTTATCTAGTTATTGACTGTTCCGATTCGATGAGTTTACCCGATTTAAAGCCAACACGAATGCTCTGTACAGTTAAGGTAGAAGAACTGTTGACAATATGATACAAATTCAATAGCCAATGGAGAAATTTAAAAAAAATTCTAATATGCTAATGAAAATCCAATCTAATTTCAGTTGCTGGAAATTTTTATTGAAGAATTTTTCGATCAAAATCCAATTTGTCAGCTGGGAATCATTGTGATGAAAGATAAACGTGCCGAAAAATTGTCAGAATTATCTGGAAGCGCTCGAAAACATGTTCGGTCATTGAAAGAGATGAATGTGAATCAAGGTGAACCATCGCTACAAAATGGATTAGATTTAGCTCGACAATCATTGAAAATGTTGCCATCACACGCGAGCCGTGAAATCGTTGTGATTATGAGTAGTTTAACGACATGCGATCCCACCGATATTCTAGTTACAATAGACAATCTGAAAAAGGATGGCATACGATGCTCGTTGGTGAGTTTATCGGCCGAAATACATGTGTGCCGCTATTTGACCGAACAAACAAATGGTAAGTGGCAAACAAAAACAAAATATTTGTAATACGTTGATCCTTTATTGTTCGGACCATTGATTTCGGTTTGTTTTCAATTCACTTTCTTTCTGAATTCCAGGCTCGTATGCCGCTGTCTTGGACGGCGCACACTATCGTGATCAATTGATGCAACACATTGATCCACCGTTAGCAAATCGCACACAAGAAAATTCACTCATCAAAATGGGCTTTCCGCATGTACAGCACGAAGAAGGCAAAGATCCACCGTTAACAATGTGCATGTGTCACATTGATAATACGGATGAACCGAGTAAATTGTCCACCGGCGGTTTCAATTGTCCGCAATGTGCTAGCAAATATTGTGAATTGCCGCTGGAGTGTTTGTCGTGTGGCTTGACATTGGTTTCGGCACCACATTTGGCACGATCGTATCATCATCTGTTTCCCATTGGAAATTTCATTGAATGTCCGTTCAAGCAGCAAACTGATAAATGTTATGCGTGTCAGAAGATCTTCACCGATAGTGCAGCCGATAAAACGATATACCGATGTCAAAAATGTCAGCAATATTTCTGCATGGATTGTGATATATTCATTCATGAAACACTACACACTTGCGTTGGCTGTGCGACGACCAAATAATCATGAAACGGTGTCGTCAATTGCAGCCCCATTGCTGAAAAATATGAAGAAAAAAAAACTGTATCATTCGCGCTAAGATCGAAATAAATTTCCAACTATTTGATTTATCATTGTTATGATTTGAAAGAAAATAAATTAAAAACTTGAAAAAAAAGAAACACTGGAAAATATTGTTCGTATTTTGTCTATTTAGCCTAGCTTCATTTCAGTTATCATTTTGATTTTTTTCATCGGTTTTTGTTTTCATCATTGTTTTTTTTCCTCAGTTATGAAAAGAGTAAACAACACACATAAACAATCATCATCTTTCAGATTTGATACAATTTTTGTTGTTGGTTTTTTGTTTTGTTTCTGGTAACTGTTGTTTGCAACAAAATAATTCAAAAAATAAGATTAGATGGTAATTTGTATGCAAAGCTTCATTTTTTTTTGGTTCGCTTTTTCTTTTGGTTTACTTAGAGAGTAGAGGTACTTTGCGCATATGTTTAAATAAAGAGAGATCTTTGTTGTTGTTTCTATGTTGAGTACAATTTTTGTCTGCGATATTCAATAAGAGGGGAAACAGATATAATCATATTTTTGACCGTTTGGATCATTTGTTTGGTTGGAAGGACAAATTAACGTGGATTTTTTTTTACTAGTATTATTCCAAACATGTGTTTTAAGATTGCTGAGCATCTCAGCATTTCGTAAGGCACGGATATATCCGAGTATATCGACGACGCATATCGTTGCGGCTGCACGTAAAAACACACGCCACTGTATTATACAGTATGCGTCGTCGATATGCTCGGATATATCCGTGCCTTACGAAATGCTGAGATGCTCAGCAATCTTAAAACACATGTTTGTATTATTCTTGATTTCTGTTCACATTTCAAATGCATACATGGAAAATCTGGGCATTGCACTATATTCATATATATGTTCTTATTTTTTCTGTTTGGTATATCATATTTCATTTTCTTTCGTTTTAATTTTCTTTAAAAGTGATGAAAATTGTTTCGCTGCTTTCTTGAAAAACAAAAACTTACATATATGTGAAGTTTTTTTTTTGTTTTGGTTCAATCTGCTTTTTTACTACGTTTATTTACAAATACTATTCCAATTACATTAGTGAATCACACAAAACGGGATAAATAAATATATACAAGATGGGAAAATAAATATTATTGCATCAAAATATCAACTAGAATGGTGTGGCAATGGCATTGATCAACGAGACTCAATTATAGTTCAATGCTCTCAGTATGCTACTGGCTATTGACCACAAAAATACTGTCGGAATGATTGCATGTGGAATGTTTCATATTCCCTTGGTTTTCCTTGCTTTAAATAACACTTAATAAACGAGATCAAATTGGTACAATAGCTTGGGTGATGTGTGATGGTTACAAGGCGAGTATTTTTTTTCGGTTTCATTCTTCCTATCCGGTGTAAGTACGCACACGTATTTCACAAATCGTGGTGCAATTTTTTTTGGTTTTTGTTCATAACACAACATTACAAATTTACTATACAGAAAAATCATATCACTAGTCTAAGTGTGAGGGTGTGTGTGAGGGTGTGTGTGAGGGTGTGTGTGAGGGTGTGTGTGAGGGTGTGTGTGTGTGGAATTAAGTGTCCCTCGATGCAATCGGGCATTTATGAATGTTTTCGATCGTATATTTTAACTTTTTCCGGGACGGCTGCTTTTTCTACTGGTATTATTTGATAGAGATCATCGAGTGTTCGTATATAGACTAGTTTGCGCCAAAATTTCGAGCTAATGAAGGGCCGTGCCATCCAAACCACCGATTTTAGCCAAAATGTCGGGTGAACCATGTACAAATTTTTCAATTTTTTCCTGATCCTCCGGTCCAATAGGTGGTAGCACTTTTTGAGCCATGGTAACGGTGGCACCGTGTGATTTGATCCACCATGCAGATAGATCAGTATATAATCTTCGGTTACAAACTGGTCCAATGTTTTGATGACATACCTGAACAATCGAACGAAAGAGAATTAAATTACAGTTTAGTTGGATGCACCAATTGATTATTCTGATTGATGAACAGAAAAAAAAACACACTTACAGAAACAGATTTTCCATCACATAATGGTAGTCAGCTCTCGATCGATCTGGTAAAAAGCATGCGCTAAATATGACGATGGCATTGTGGCCGGGTGACTTAATGTAACCACCATGTGATAAACATCGTTTGTATGGTTCGATCACTTTCATATCAATATCTCTGGTTTGGCCGTTTGGTAATGTGACCGCCACGCCAGACATTTGCTGCACCTTTGCTCCATTTTCATTGGCTATCGTTGCACTTACACTAGTTAAAACCGCTTCATGATTCGATGCTGGTTGCCTATTGCTTTTGGTTTCCTTAAAACTTAAACCATCCTCGTCTTCAATGTCATCATCGAAACTATTATTCGATATTGTCTCAACGGATGAATCGTCCTCTTTGGTTGACATTAATTCTTCGGTCAACAGAATTTTTCGTAGGCCGCTCACTTTCGGAGCGGTAGCTAGTTTGCCGCCGTTATAGTTCATCAACGACACTGACTGGAATGTCGGTTCGACTGATGCCTGATATTGTGAAATATCTGGCTCAGATTCGCCACTGCTCAAATACGATTTGTCGCTCAGTTCTTTAACTTTGGGCAAACACAATGTGCCGTAGCGTTGCGTGGGTGACACATGCATTGGTGATTCACTTTCCGTATTAGCGAATTCGGATTCCGGATTGCACACACCATCGAATGTGGTGGATGAATCGGGTGACAAATCGTCATCCTCATCGCTTTTCACCATCATCAGCGGATGCATGTCGACCAATGTCATACCAATCCGTTGCTTTGTTGAATTCGTATGGGTATTTTTGTTGACTAGTATGCGATTGTCTAAGGAACTATCATCAAATTTATTGTCATGCTGATCAGAATTGGAGTAGTTTCTATTCGATGTACGCGATGTTGCATTACTTAGTGACGAGTTTATTGTAGCCATTTTACGTTCTGTAACTGTTGTTGTTGTCGTCGTCGTCGTCTTCGTCTTCGTCTTCGTCGATGTAATTTTATTTACGCTGCCAATTGATTTCGATGTGGCATCGCTGCCCATGAAGCCGATTGAATCCGATGCAGTCGTCGAGTTGGTTTTTAGTTCCGTTTCTGGCGATAAACCAAACGATTCCTGAGATATTGTTGTTTGTTCTGATATGTCCATTATATTGTTATCTGAGTTTGGGCTATCATCAATGTTTTGACTGCAAATACATAGATTTTCAAAAATCACAGTTATTTCTTTCGATTCTTCTCCCAACCTATCATACGGGTTGGCAATTGAAGCGCAATTAGTCAAACTATTCTCACACTCACCTCATTTTTGTATTAACCAAAAATAAATTCAAAGTAGTTTTGGTGATTTGGTATCAAAACATTATGATACGTTTGCACACCGAGACTGATTTTCACATAGAAAATCCATTTATTAATATCCTTTTATTTTCAAATGTCAAATCCAACCAACGGACCAGTTCAATCCCATTATTTACCTCAATCAATTAGTGTTGTACGAGAGTCGACTATACAAACTGTTTTTTTTTTTTTTTCATTGAAATAATATTAAAATTTATACAATGAGTTTTTCTTTTAATTCGCATGAATTTTTAAATATTATTCACATTCACGTTGTGTTGGATCATTGAATAGAACAAAATAGTTAGAATCCTGCACCAAAATTTAAAATAGAATAAACGCTGAGAATGAAACGCATCCATCGTTTGGCATTTGACGCCATATTGGATTGCATTACTTCAACATAGTTTACGCATCAAAACTTCATATCAAATTTTTTTCGTAAGCGCATTGTTTTTTTTCTCTCTTCCTCTCTCTTTTCATTGGTTTCTTTGGTTTTATGGATTGAGTGTGTTTTGCCCACAAAATAGAAATATTTTGTTTCATAATATGGACCATCCAAGTCCGGCGAAACCAGATGCTTCTGTCGAATTATCACCATCGACGACCACAATCGATACATCAAACGATCAGAAGCGTCGAAGGTATGGTAGCATTCACAGAATACACAAGTCATATTGTCATTTTTAACCTTTTTCCTGAATAAGTTCGTAATTTAATAGTTTCTGTTTTTATTTTCGTTGATTTTTCTGTTGCTTGATTCAATGAATTGCGTGCAGTTCACAGCGATCGATAAAAAGGAAACGTTTCGACGATGAAATAGTTCAGTATAGTATTGGTGTACCGTCAGCACAAGTAAATCGAATTGGCCGTTCACGAAGGCAATCGGTGGCATCAGCTGCAAATACATCGACCACAAGTACGCCTCCATCAACAACCACAACAACCACATCATCACCGCAAGCATTGAAAACACCCGAACCAGTAACGCCTGTTGTGCCAACAACACCACAAACCACAACAACAATAGCAACAGTAATAACAGCAACAACAACAACACCACCACCAGCAGCATCAGTAGCAGCAGTAACAATAACAACAGTGAGTGCCGAACCGCCAATCTGTGAACCAGTCAAAAACGAACCTGTGCTTCAGAACAACGTTTCACTCACACAGCAAGCGATTGTAAATAATACACCCGTTACACCACCAGCCGTCAACTCAACACCAATGATTCCACAAACACCTTCCATTCAACCGACAACACCAGCCCCTGTGGCTGTTGCATCACCGGCATTAGGTAAATGTATGATGCAATTTATTTATGTGTTGATGAAATAACTGGAATTTGATCATTTTGTCTGTATATTTTTAGTGCCCGAAAAACGTCGATCGGTCAAATCGATCACGAATTCAAAGAAAAGCAAAAAACACAGGCCCGGCCAACAAATCACAACCAAAGATTTGGGACGTTGGAAACCGATCGATGATTTATCATTGATTATTGGCATTCAACAGACAAATGACCTGCGTATGGTGCATCAAGGTGTTAAATTTTCATGTAAATTTACCATGCAAGAAATGCAGAATCGATGGTATTCTCTGCTCTACGATGAAGCAATTTCGCGTATTGCTGTTGCGGCGATGCGCAACTTACACCCAGAAGTAGTGGAAAGTGTGCACGCCAAAGCACTCTATACAGCTCAAGAAGAAGAATTACTCGGCACCGTTAAGAGTGTATGTGTTACTTACATATTGTTTTCAAATCGAATATGTTTCTAATGGAAATTGTATTGTTTTACAGACGGACGCTCCGACACTGGATACATTTCAAACGTTGCTCGACAAAAATGCACACTCATTTTATCCAGCTCGAACGGCAAAGGCACTCTTTAACCATTGGAATATGATGAAACAGTACATGCTGTTGCCCGACCAACAAATCATAACGAACAAGAATCCATTGTCATTTTCAACATTGCCGGACGGCGATCCAAACATCAATTTCTCCGATCAAGAGGATAAACTCAACGATGCCGATTTGGCCGATGCTCGAGATGAAGCGCTCGAATTGGAACTGGCATTGGCCGATCGCAAGTGTAAAAAGGAAATCCGCCATTTGGAAAACGAATTGCCGAGATGGACGGTACTGGTTGATTCAATCACTGGAATTGGAATTCATCCCGAATTTGATAACATCACACTGGCCGTTCTGCGTGGCCGCCTCGTCCGATATTTGATGCGATCGAGAGAGGTGAATTTCCGTTTTAAATCAAAATGATTTGTTAATTAATTTGTAAATGATTCAACGAACTACCGATTCATCAATTTCATGTTTAAATCAGATTACATTGGGTCGAAAGTCGGATCATGACCATGTTGACGTCGATTTGTTATTGGAAGGGCCTGCTCATAAAGTATCACGCCGACAAGGCACCATCAAATTGCGAAGCAACGGTGATTTCTTCATTACGAATGAAGGTAAACGGCCGCTTTTCATCGACGGTGTGCCATTGCTTCATGGTAACAAAACCAAACTGAACAACAACTGTACAATCGAGGTAAGGCAGTCTTTATAATTGAAGAAAAATTAAAGAATATCAAATGTTATACATGATTTTAATTCGGATAAAAATTCGTTGATTTCTAGATTGCGGGACTTCGTGTTGTCTTTATGATAAATGTCGAACTAATAAATGCGATCCGACAAGAGAGTGCCAAAATGAATGGGCCACTAAATTAGATTTATGATGAATAAATTACATTTAGGTAGATAGATTGGATAGATTTATGTTTTTGTGTGTATGTAAATTGTAAATGGAAATAAAAAACGAAATTTCATTTTGGTTTACAATTGTAAATCCTTACCATGCGATATTAATTCGAAGATCCCAACAAAATGGTGACTTAAATTACATTTTTCCAATGTGTAATGCATTGAGTATACGACAACGACACCATGTTTGGCTTTTACTCAATTCGATTGCTGTTCTTCTATTCTCCTTCTGATCTATTCAATTTAGCGCAACTACATTGGAAATTTGCGCCTTGATACTTTTGAAACGATCGTTGAAGAGTCGATCGAAATGAGACGTGATATTTTACCAATCCATGGTGGGCACAATGGACACCAAATTTCTATGCTCATTGTAGATAATTTGAACTAATCTTCCCTAATAAATCTCATAAGGTGCTGATGCATTATTTCATTTTAGTTACCATTGCGAAAGAGCGAAGATTCTATTTAATGCCATTCTTCTTAAAGTTGAAAAAACATAATTAGATTTGCACTTTTTCAGAATTATTTTTTTTCAAAGAGTGTGTATTTTCTAATTGGTAATCGATTCAAATAGCATTCAAAATTAGACAATCTTCCAAACAAATGTTTGTTTACCAAATTGTAAAATATTTTCGGTGGTAAAAAAATAACAGTAAGATAAGAATTGTACTAGAGTATTTTGCTCTGAGTACGTTCAATCCGATCAACTAAATTTAAAAAAATTATTTTTCTCATCTAATTTTGATTCGTCTGAAATGAAATTAAAATACATGATTGCAATATTTCCGCAAATAATTTACTTTTAAAAACGTATATTGAGTTGAGTTTGGTCATGTCTGATACTATATGCCAATTTAATATATGCAGTCAAACTCACCTACCGCCATCTTTGATTGGCAATCGAAAGTGAGAAAAAAAAAATAATGTCAAAACAAATGTTGAGGTTACATCACATTGGCTGAGAAAAGAACGCATGCATTCGCAAGTGTTGATTCAAATGAAAGAACTACATTGATATTAGCGTATTTTGACGTTCGTTTGCTATTTTTACACATTTCCACCGAATTTATACGTATTTGTCGGAAACTAAATATTCTGAATTCACACCGATTGCAACAAAACATCCGATCGAACGATTTGTCGGATTGTGTTTAATAAATTGCGATAACGCATAAAAGGCAAATCGCATCGAAACTACCTACTGAGTAGGCGAAATATGAGTTTACCATTAAAAAAAATTGTGTGTGTAAAACCATAGGAGTTTGCGGGGTGTTGACGAGAAAAATTAAAATGTGTGTACAGCGGCGTATATGATGCATTTACTGTAGACAATTAAATTAAATAAGTGAGAGTTCAAAGCGGAAAAGTTCCTGTGGTGCAATGTCAACAGAAAATTGACATCGGAATTGAATGGTGTCTATGCACTTGGTACGGTAGGAGTAAAAGAGCGTATATTATTTTGCATCGAAGCAAGGAAAACCAGGTGGTGGAAACGAAGGCAAGAGTCACGGTCTTGAAAATCGGTTCTTGAAACAACAAGACAATATACACGGAACGGCGTCCAAGTGTGTGTGTGTGTGTGTGTGTGTAAGAAGACAGTGTTGGGCTTCGTTGCCGCCAAGAATATCGAAAGCGAGAACAACAACCTTTTTCTTGTCGATACTTGCTGGCTTTATGAGAGAGAGACAAAGCGACTGAGGGATAGAGAGAGGTGAGACCACATTTCTAGACACAATTGACGAATTTGTTGCTTCACACAGATGTTTTTCACATCATGAAGAACTGATGTTGAATTTGAAAAAAAAAAAAAAATAATAACCGAACAAAAAAGCAACACAAAGTGAAATTGATAAACTATTGTGTACGTTCATTTGATATTATTATACCATATTTTGCATGTGTCGGAAAATTGAAATTTAAATCGAAATGAAAAAAAGAATCAATTGATTTCGCCCCACATTTATTGAAATAGTTTCATTAAATACTGAATGAGTTATGCCACGAATAGATTGCATTTCCTACTTCATTTTTCGCATTCCAACCGATTTTTCGAGCTAATTTTGTGTGACAAATTACATCAAACCTTTTATCACATCGGAAATCGTATTGAGTCGGGTTCTGGATGAGGTTATTGTGCACACGCTGAATTCTGTCCTTTTGTGTTTCTCGTGTCTCGGTACTAATTTCGTATTCATGAAAAATGTGATTATTTTCAATTGTGTGTTGTCTGTAATCATCTTTTACGCCTGCATTTCAATGCATTCTTCTTGATATTTTTTTTTCAAATTCGTTTTGTTCATTTCGTTTGTTTGTTGTGTGCTTTTTGCGTTCACCCATTAATTTCATAGTATAATATTGTGTGCATGTGCATTTTGCATTTTGTTCGACTGACTGAGTGAAAAAAGGGGAAAAAATTGCCAGCTATTATCTGAACTGTATTGCGTACGCAAACGAATTCGCAATCATCATTCCAATATTTCATTTATCATATTTTTGTTTGGAAATTAATTACTTCTTTTTAGTTTGAATTTAATTTGCAAGTTTTTCCAGCGCGCATTAGTTTTCTCCTCGCACATCAAAGCGAATGTTCAGTGTGATTACAAGTCCAATTGTTGGTTGTGCATAAACGTAATATTTTGATCGATTCGAAATATTGAAATCGAACGAAAAAAAATTTCCTTTTTCGTAGGTTGACGACTGTGTGGTGTGATGTGTGTGTGTGTGTGTGTATATATGTGGGTGTCTGTGTTTTGTTTCTTCCAAATGAACGAACAAAAAATTAAAAACTGCACCTGTAATTACAATTTGTAGTTCATTGCTCACCAATTTTCATGACTGAATTGCCGGTGATTACTTTGTTTATTGCAGCGTTTAGCGATTAATTGTGTACGCATGTTAGCGCTTCCATCCAGGTATGGTCATTCGTTTCATATTTACATTTTTTGTACATCATTTTTACCCAGTGCAATCAATTTTGATGCCATTCCAATGAATTTGCTCTGCGGTCATAATCAATGGAATAATTTAATAAATTTTCCCTTGAAGTCAGAATATTTTATGTGCAGTATACAGTGGTTGGGTGTTGAACAATAATGTTCACCTCAAAGTCACACATTCCGTAGGAAATTAAAGTTTAATTTGTGGTGAAATTTTGCATGGAATTCGCCAAACGAGTGTGAAATGCGCTGATTTTGACATTGCATTCCATTTATCCCGCACTCTCGGGACACGTGAAGGAGAATGGCAGCAGAGGAAACAATTTCATTTTTGCAACATTGTAAATATCCGCGCGACACAGAACACGATGCTGCTAGCAGTTTTTCACAAAAGAATGTTTTTATAACGCGTTCTATTGTTATCATGTGAGAGACACATATATACAATAAGGGAACGAGTGCATTTGCACTCACAAAATCATTCATATAACCAGCTAACATGTCGCAACTAAACAGTTACGAACGAATAATAAAATTCGAAAGAGAGAGAAAAAAAAGCGACGGCAAGCAAATAGCAAATTGATTTGCATCAATCATTCATTCGAATTGCATTTGTTCTAAATTGTTTGTATAAATGACATTCTCCGGATCTTACCTGCAATCAATATTGCATTGCAATTTCAATTGGTTTGATGCGCTTTTGTGCGATGCAGAGAATATTTATTGGAAATATGCTCACTAGAAATTGCCATATTCGATAAATATTTGCTCAAAACATAAACTTGTTCCATTTATTTGAGCTATGTGCACAATGTTCGTTCAAAATGCCACATGATATTGCACAATTTGCTAGAATGCACGAACAAGTGGTTCCAATTATAGCATCGAAATTACATTTTAAGATGCGAAGCACAAGCGACGACTGTGCGATCAGCTGAAATTGATGCGGAAACCAATCGGTGAATTTGATGATTGTTTTTTTCTTCTCAAAACCACACTTCTTGCTCCTAACACGTTTACTGGCATCTTGGGAGTAGGAACATGTAAAAACTACCGCAAACTAAATTTATTGGTTTCGGATTTTTGTTTTGTTAAATCAATTATTCAAAGCGAACACAAAACTTTTCGTTTCTTTCAATTGAATACCTTTTGGTCAGATAATGAGTCTGCGACAGAGGCTCGCCCTCTCGCACACTCTGTTTATGTGATTTGTACGAAACAGCAGGGTTCTGCACACGTTGTTGATATCAAATTCGAAAACAATACAATCCGAAAGAGATGAACATATTTCAGCCCAACAAATATATAGCTCAATTTTTCCTTATTTAATCTCATTGAAATGTACGACTTCTCTTTGTGAAGAAAACATTTAACGGTCTTGATTCTCAGATAGCATTTCAATTAAGTCGGTGTGTTTCTTAAGCAAAACCTGGTGCACGGTATTTATTAAGTGTTTGACTTTGTGTTCCGTCCATTTTTGCGAGTTGAATTTCAACGGCGGCCCAAAACGTTGTGTGTTGTTTTGCGCGAAATTCCAATTGTAAACGTGCGTTTGCCATGCAGAAATCAGTGCACAAAGAAAGCCAGACAACATATCCAGAGTATCATTTACATGTGATTTTCAACTGAATTCGTCGGCTGACTTCGTCGATGATTGCAAAATTCGGAACGTAAATCACACAGTTTAACATTGGAACTAGTGGGCAAACGGGTGCGCGCACGTACGTACGCTCATTCACTATATTTTGCTAAGTCGAAGACGAGCCTGCTTAGAATTCCTGAGTAATCTTCATGTGGTAATTGTGTGTGTGTGTGTTTTTCTCTCTCTTCTGTTAGCGCTTCACTTTAAAACGTTCCAAAATCAGAGTTTTCGTTTCTTCAAGAATGATTTTGGACGGGGCATACATTTCCATTCATTCATTTGGTTGTGAATTATCTTGTCAGTTCGAAAGTTGTGGTAAGAATCATTGTTTTTATATTGTTTGGTTCTTTTTCATATTGATCGACTATTTGGAATAGCAGATTTGATACGATTGAAGGAATTTATGGAGAAAAAAAACACACACACAATTAATCAATCAATCAAACAAACGCAAACTTTTTTTGTTTGTTCGTAGAATATCGAAGAGATTTTCACCTAGTATTCCTTATTAAATTATTAAGCATGTTTTGGAAAATGGTTGTTTTTTGTTTTCCCGGAGCATACGGAATTTTATCGGAGGCTAATCGAGCGTATTGTGACACCATGCACATAGCACAACAGCAACCGATACTAATTGATCAATAATAAGCACTAATAAAGGGGACGATTATCGGCCGTTCGGCACAGTCGTTGAGATGCAGTTGTGACGGAAGGCGGTGTGTCCTGAATATCCGAATTCATCCATTCCAAAGAGATTTTCTTTTCCATCTAGTTGGTGGTGTGTGTCTCTCTCTTTGAAAACGTGTTGTTGTTGCATTTGTTGTTCCTGCTGCGACTGTCGCTTTCAACATTTCTCTCATTCAGGCAACAACGGTTGGATTTTCTAAAATTAGCGATTATCTTTTATGTTCGGAAAAGAGACAGATATTCCGCATCGAAAATCTTAGTTTGATATATAATCGTCAACGCTTTCCACATTGATTCTTTCAAAATCATTTTGAAAATAGATTTCAATTACTAAGTTCCAAGTGTGGTTTTTGTCTCACTTTCTCTACCTCGTTCATTCGCTCAGTATTCAATGTGTGTGCACGTTTCGCCGATTCCGTTGAATTGACCTATTTTGAAAAGAAAAAAGAAAAATAGAATTAAATCAGAAAAAAAGAAATGTAATATATACACCCGCAAAGTGTTCAGTATCTGTGGACATGTGTTTTCAGTGCGAGAGACATTCATTGAGAAAGTAACTGGTGAGAGTGGAAAAATAAGCTACCGGTTCATTGATTTTACAAAGCGATAATCAATTCAATAATGTGAATAAAAGTACATCAACACCTACATTAACTCGAGCGGGATGAATTTTGTTTTCAATTTGAGTGATTAAGTTTCTTTGTTCGCCATCAATGAAATTCGTTTCAATGACGGGTGTGCGCGCTCCTGCGCGACAGACTTCGTTCAAATTAATTACGTTGATTAGCCACTATAATGTGATTTAACTAAACAAAAGAATGAGATATAAAACAGCATTAAATCCATTATGAATCTTGATGTCTTCGCTGGACATCCGATTTACTGTGGGTTGGCGCTATAAAATAAATACACATATATATGATTGCGTCAAATTAAAAGATACTCCATTCCTATTACACATCAACGTCATTTCTTGTGTTATCGCAAATGAACCAACTTTGACATAGTTATAAATTGAATTATAACATTTTCGGTTTGGCTGAACAATTTGTGTGTGTGATTTGAATTATATTCGTTTTTTCTACGCTTGAAAAAAAAAACATTTGAGTTACAGTAAACACGAAATAAGCGAACACTCGATTGAAAAAAGAAATGAAAAAAATACGTCGACACAGACGTTCATAGCATGAATTTTTGCTTATGCCGACGATATCATGTGTCACATTATCGTTATATGTTGCAAGATAAACGAAACACAATATAAATTTTTCAAAACTTCATCTTGCATTCATGCGCGCACTCTATGGAAACAGAAGGAATGTGTAAGCAAAATTGATAATCACCCAGAAATGAACACCAGCAATTCAACGGAATAAGCAGGTGAATCAACGAATTAACACTGGGTGAATCAGAAAAATTGGCGTGCAGCACAGCGCCTGACGCACTTCGCATGCGTGTGTTAATTTATGTGTGCTCGCGTTAAAAAGTGTTGACTTGCTGCTTGAATTTGGTTCGACGAAAAATTTAGTTCGCCTTTTACTTTCAATCGGTCAAGAAGTACGCGAACCGTACTGTTTGTGCATCGCATTCACTTTGTGCAAACAACGCTGTTGAGCTGGTATAGAAAACACATTGTGTGTACCAACGTAAAGTAATCATACTTTCGATTTCGATTTTTTTCTTGAATTGAGCACATTTCATGAGCAGTTGTATTAATGCCGCTGAGTTGGTTTCGTTTGGTTTTATTTGGTCGAGCAAATGGTATCTGATGGAACTGATTTTATTGCAGTGGCAGCAGCATTCTGTTTTTACTCTTTTGCCGCGTGCACACAAAAGAGTTAGAAATTCCGACGTACAGAACAATCGCGATTCACGCGATTTTAATAGATAATCATTTGTTTCGTTTATATTGAATTCATTATACGATTCTCTGTTAGTGCGCACGTAAACTCAAATTTTGCGAAATTTTTACCAAGTTCTCTCTCTCTCTCTTTCTCTCTCTCTCTTTCTCTACATGTGTGTGTGTGTGGGTTTTGGATTACGGATTTTCGATTTGAATATTGTTCGATAGTTTTTCTTGTTGGTCGTGCGAGCTGCAACCTACAATCTATCGTCACAATTTATTTGTAGTTACATGTTCACCGTCCAAAATCCGTTCAAACTTTGCTCGTTGTTCAAACTCAAATCACATGGAATTTGTTTGGCCTTCATCGATTTTCTTTCGTTTCGTCTTCATTATGTTCAATCATAAACGACCTAAGCAGAAATCTATCGGGTATTTATGGTTTGAATATGCAAAATCTTGTTGCATTCGACAAATTACGGCGAAGCAATCGCATTATTCGATTAATTTCTATCGAGCGTAAAATTTGGCTTTTATTCCGGTTCCGCATCATAAAACGGTTTTATCGCGAAATGCGATTTAATTCAATTCTTACATTATTTGTTTGGTTTTTAGTTTTCCTTTTCTTTTTGTCGCTTGTTTAGTCTTAATTGATTTTCGTGGTTTTTATCATCCATTTCATGTTTTTTTTCTCTCTCTCTCTCTCTCTCTCTCTCTCTCTCTCTCTATCTTTCTCTCTCTCTCTCTATTGTTTCAGGTGTGTACTGGCGCAGAGAATTGATTTTATTTCATAATCAGAAATTGAACGAGAACCACGAGATTTTTCTCCCCACAAACGCAGACGGGCACCAAACATTAATTGAATAATTGCAATCAAAGAAAAATAAAACGTCAAAAATCCAAAATAATTTCAATTTTAATTGAAAAATCGGCAGATCGTTGTAGTTTTGATTTTCTTCGGTTGTCAACAATAAATAGAAAGCAAAAGTAGCAGCGACAAAAAACAAACAGACGGCAACACGATGGCTAACCGGTTCTTAATTATTATCTGTGTATGCACGGCCTGCGTACACTTGGCATGGGCGCAAATGGGTAGAAAAGATTTAGGGCATAAATCGAGTGAATCAGTTCCTATGGAAATGCATAGGCAACACCAAGGTCAACCGTCTAGTGTTTTAGAATATGAAGTGAATCCTATAGAAAGTAGCCATTATGAAAATGATTTAGTGCATCGGACTAAACGGCATGCCGGCCACAGTCACACGAATACCGCCGAAAATCGCGTCGAAATGAATCCAATCACGAATACATTCATAGAAAAATTATTCAACAATTTTACAAATGGTGAAACGATGAATCTCATTCAATTTGAAGAAATGATGAAAACATTGAAACTGGACCGTTTCATCGAAGATAATCAATTGCAGCAGCAGTCACAACAACATTCAGCGCATTCCAATGAAACGGTAAGTGACACATACGCACTCTCAATTTAAAATCCAATTTAAAGAAAAAGAAGAAAAGAAATGGAATTTTATTGTTTCTCATGCAACATGATGATGATCTTTTGTTATTTATTTTTTTTTCTCTCTGTTTTATTCTCATTTATTGGCATCGGCTATTGAAAGCAGTGCATATCAAGCGTGTCTTTAGTCTCACAAGTTGGTTCAACACAAAATGCCGACAACAATCAAAACATCAAAAAGTACGAAAAAATTATTAACGAAATCAGAGGTCAATCAAAACCATCAAATGAATTGAATAGTAAACCGACCGACACAACCGATAACAAAACATCAATCGAGGCAATTAAATCAATTAAGGAACAAATAAAATTAGGCAAAAATGATTTATGGTCACTTTGTCCAATTCTACTCTATCAATTGGCCGTGCCGAATCAATCGGACCATTCCGGATGTGTAACGATGCCGTTGTTGTCAAGCGAACTGCATCACCACGATGATGACCATCTCGAAACCGACCGACAAATGGGTAAGTGAGAGTTAGATATAAAAACGGCAAGTAAAAAACACACACATAGCGTCAAATGTGTGTTTGTTCTCCTCTTTGAGTATGCAAGCGGTAACGATTTTTGGTTGCTAGTTCCTTGGCATTCTAAATTTAATGAAAAATTCGATTTTGACGTGATGCGAATGACCAATGTGCACCTTAATCAAAAATACATACCATCAGACACTTGAGCCGCTCATTCGGAATGCGTCGTTTGTCACACTGTAATTGGTTCATCTTCACTGAAACACACATGTTTCGAATATTCAAATGTGATTTGTTTCTATTGCTTCGTACGATCAATAAATTTAAAAATTCTTTTCGATTTTCTCATTGACAGTGTGGATTTATGCGTCGTTGTCGATCATTGTGGCCAGTTTGTGCGGTTTGATTGGTGTTGCTGTGATTCCATGCATGGAAAAGCGTTACTACCACCACATTTTGCAGTTTTTTGTTGCACTTGCCATTGGAACGCTGGCCGGCGATGCACTCTTGCATTTGCTACCGCATGCAATGATTACATTTGCTGCGGGCGAAGACCAACACAAAAGCATGACATACAAAGGTCTGGTTGCGTCACTTGGCATAATTTTCTTCTTTGTGACGGAACGAATCTTGGCAATGGTTGCCGAATGGCGTAAGCGAATCCAAAAACGAGACGATCCACCGGCACGTGTGCGTGTTATGCGCGACCCCGATTCGATTTCAGTGAACCATTCGTTGAACGGTGAAAAACAATGCAAACACAAGTATTCTAGCTATCCATACTGTTATGATGAAATTGCACTTGACACCAAAGATAATATACACCAGCACCATCAGCACGGCAGCAGCCATGGTGCGGCTAAGGAGAACGGATTGAAGGCATCATCGACATCACCACCAAAGGAGAAACTGTGCGCCAAATCGTTAAACGATCGCGCTAACGACTATTCAGACACCGCACAAAGCCTATTGAATTCACGAAATCACAACAATATCAATGCTAACGATGCTTACTATCGTACCAACGAAAAAGATGACGTTCAAACACCGGATAATAACACAATTCTCACTAATTTGGACGATACATCACTCGATACATGCGGATGTGAACCCAAAAAAACATTAACACCCGAAAATTATACGATAATTCTGCGTGAACATGAGTCAAAACATCATGGCCACTCGCATACGCACGGCCATGTTCATTCGCCACCAAAAACACTGTCAGCCGTTGCTTGGATGGTTGTCATGGGTGATGGCTTGCATGTGAGTGTACTATCGTTGATATTTATTTAATATTGAAAATCGATGTGTCTCTTCCGTCCAGAAGAAAAAATCGCATTTTTCCCCCATTTCACACATTTATTCGTTGGTATTTTCTTTTTTTCTTTTGTCGCTATGTTTGCACAGAATTTCACCGATGGTATGGCAATTGGTGCCGCATTTTCCAGCAGTATTCCCGGTGGATTTTCAACTGCAATCGCTGTCTTCTGTCATGAATTGCCCCATGAGCTTGGTGATTTTGCCGTTCTGCTGAAAGCTGGTATGTCAGCACGTAAGGCGGCTTACTACAATATCTTATCGTCGGTGTTGAGTTTTCTGGGCATGATCGTAGGCGTGTATATTGGCGAAAAACCAGAAGCGTCTGCATGGATTTTTGCGTGTGCAGCTGGAATGTTTATTTACATTGCGCTGGTCGATATGGTAAAAGACAAAATAATTATTTTTCGAATTGATTCGGTAAAAATTTTTGTTTTTGATTGTCATCATCATAATTTTTCCATTCGTACTTAGATGCCTGAGCTGACAACGGCCCATAATGAGCATTCAGCAATTGTTCAATGCTTCCTGCAAGTATCTGGAATGGCCTTTGGTGTTGGTATCATGCTGCTAATTGCTCTATACGAAGACGATCTCAAGAAGATATTCAACGAAGACCAAGAACCGCACCATCATTAAAAAAACACAATGCTGTCCATAATCTATATTCTGCATTAGATTATAGCCACAGCATCGATGAAAAACCATCGATGTCTATTTGCTACAGTATATATTTCATTGGTCATATCCAAATATGTATTTAAAACCGAAAAAAAGAAGAGAAAACAAACAACTGCTTACAAACTCGAGATTCATTTGGCATAAATGCAAATGAATGTTTCTAACTGTATTAATGAATTGAATTAAAATTTGAATAACATCCGAATGTTGAACAGAAATTGAAACTGAAGAAAAATTGAATATGAAAATGCAGTTAATTGAAATTGCATCAATCTATTGAAAATAATAATAAATTGAACAATTTTTTAGACAATAAGCCATTTAATTTACCAAAACCACTCTAATTGCAACTGTACGGTTGAGTGTCAGACAAATGAAGTGTTGACCGTTGAGGCGGGAGGAAAATGTTTGAATTGAATCGCAAATGTACTTCAAATTTCCCCAACACACACATACACACAAACACACATTTTCCGACTATATTTCCAAGGACGATAAAAGAGCCATAGTTGAAATCAATTATATATTTTCTAGATGATGAAAGAACGAAAAAAAACACATGTTCGAAATGGCGAGCCTTTAGAAGAATCATAAGAAGTAATCGTGTACATTATTTGTAATAAAAACAAAAGACCATTGTGGCTCAGTATGAAGCAAAAGCCGTGGAAAATAAGCTGATTATAAATAGGAAAATCGAAGTCTTATTCCGAAATAACTGTCATTAAATTCATTTAAATTCATGTGGAACATTCTCAACACTCATAAATGGATAGATCCTTTTCATTTAAGTTGTTATTAGATTAAGCAAAAGGAAAATTAACGTCACTTAACAGACGCACATACACCGTTTGAAATGCGTTTCTTCCACCTGAATTCGTTTTGATTGGGCAATATTTAATCATCGCAATGCGCTGACAAAAAATACTCGTTCATATATATAAAAGGTACATCCATTTTTCAGACCTATTGCAATAACCAAAATTGTTCATCATACACACAGACACCTTTTTACTAACAAATCATTTCGTCTTTCTCATTTCCAGAGCTTTCTCAGCATGGCATTAACATGACACGTTAAAAAAATCTCTTACACATACACATCCTTGGCTGTACTTAGGCAATCTAATTGATGGTTTTTCTTAGTACGACTTCGATTTCCATATAAAACCGACCGAAATCCTGTACGACAACGTCTTACTTTTTGTGAATGTCAATAAAATAAAAATTACAGTGTATAGTTGGCACAATGTACAAACATGTATACTGTGATGAATCCACGTCATTTATAAACAAGTACTTGGTATTTTATAGATATTTTACTACTGAAATACTACAAAATTATGCAAGAAACAATGAAAAAAAAAATACAAATTGGCAAAATCTACGTTATATTTTCGATTGATTTTTAGGAACTTTTTACAACAATTGGATACAAAAAACGATTTAAATTTTAGTTTTTGAAATTTAAAAAAAAAATGTAGATCATTTCACGTGTTTTTCGGAGATGTTTATCAAAATTAGTAAAAATGAAGGAAAATCGAAAATTTTATGAAGAAAAACATTGCGTTGAAAAAAAAATCGATTCGCTGTATTGTGAATGACCATTCATAGTTCAGTCTACGCTTTTGCACATTCTCTCTTTTGGTTTTTTTTCTCTTTCTTTTTTTTTCATGAGGGAATTGTTAACAATAATAATATAACAACAAGTGATAAACTGAATAGATATGAAAATTGGCCATGAATAGAAAACTATTGTCCTAATTTTTTTTGCTTGACTAAATTTTATCTGTAAATACCAAAATTCGGTAGAATTTATACGAAGATGAAGAAAAAAAAGGAAGAAACATTTGAAACAAATATTGATTAAATGGAATACAGTGTAACAAATAAAAACAATTGAAAAAAATATACTTTTTTGCATAATCGGCCAAAGCATTTGGTTTTCTTGCTCATTCCATAACCGTCAAAATTGAATTCTTTCAGGCGATTGATTATTACAGTAGCAGCGTGAGCTTGCGAACGGATATGCCATTTAGTGCAAAAAAGAGTACAGTAGCGCCGTTTTGACTTTTGACATTGGTGTGTGTGTGTGTGTGTGCGCCTATCTATGTGTGAACTTGTGTGAATTTTGTCTTTGAAACGTCTTTCATTTATTCTTAGTGAGTATTGAGTGTCAAAAGGTGTTGCTGGCGGCGGCATTTTCGGAAACCAAACATTTATAACACAAAAATTTCTGTTATACACACAACTACTCTCGATCTAAAAAAATTTTTTTCATGTCATCTGTGCTGTGTGAAGCTCTCTCATAGCGACGCATACATGGACACGGCAACACTGCGAGCGCTACTCATGTATTGAATTGAAATCTCTTAATTATAGAATGTATGTGATTCCTGTGAATAATTTACGGTTTGATTTGTGGAATTCAAAAACACTAGGAAAAAATAGTTTTGTTAACATTTTGCCGACTTTTCGTTTAGTTTTGTTAATTGATTGCGATTTATACACTGATTTACACAAGAAACTACAAGTAAGTTTGTTGAATGTGATTGTGAATTCGAAAATTCATTTGAAACAGTGAAAAAGGTGTGCATATAAAATGAAAAAAAAAATCGTCATAAGCATTGATTCTACACCAAAAAGAAAAGAAAAAATGTCATTCGGTTCAGTATAAGTTTTTTTTTTCGCTACCACTTCTTCTTTTCGATTTTTCGGAAAACAAAAAATCCCCAGCAAAAATTCTAACACATAAGACATTTGTCATCATCTTATGCGTACAGAAAATTTTGAAAAAAAATCATCAGGAAAAAAATGTCGATGCGAATAATTGAAGTAACGCAACGCATTAAAAAAAGGATTGTATAATTCCGTTGACATTGTTTAGTGAGATAAAACAGTGAGTCAAAGTGATTTATTTTCATCGTCAAAAAAAAAAAATATAAAATTGACATAAGGCTTCGGATTTGTGTGGTTCTCGTCAATTTTTATGCTAAAAAATCATTTTGGGCAGGATTGCAATTTGAGTTTCTATGAGAACAAGTATGGACTAGAAGAGCAGAGAGAGAGAGAGAGAGAGAGAAAACAAAAAAAGTGTGTTATAGTATCTGCTATATATGCTCTATGTGCGCGTATACGCTGTAAGTGTAGAAAGATGTTCTTCTGGTCGATTTTGTTAAAAGTGTGGAAAAACCATGGAACTTACATCCACACAGAGTATGAAAGAGAGAACGCGACGTGCTGTGAGTGAGATGAAGAGTGTGTGTGGGAGAGAGAGTCTTACAAATTCATTCGTTCGTTCGTCGGTTCGTTCGTTCATTCGTTCGTTCTTTTTTTTCCAATCCATCCGATCCTCGTCTGCACCACACACAAGTGTAAAATGTCTGTGTGTAATCTACAACTTTTTTCTATTCTCTTCTTTTTCAGCTAGTTTTCTTACATTGGATTAGGCTTACACACTCCATTTGCAGCGCGTATTCTTGTTTAGGAAGTGTTTCTTCAACTCTCTGTCCGTGCCATAGTCTTTTCCAATTTATAAACGCCAAACACCGAACGATGTGTACCGCTTTGGACGTATCGTTTTTCGATATAAACGCGTTTGCACCAAGACATAGTGTCGGTATTTTTTTTTATCTCTTCTTCTTCGTTTCGTTTCAAATGAAGTTGATCCATTCTCTTATGTCCACTCTACGACAATTGCTCTCTGAATATTTTGCCATGTCTTTCTCTCTTTTCCATATCGTTTACGCTCTCCCTCTCTCGTTCGCTCTCTGTCTGTCTCTTCTGTCGTCTCTCTTATGGTATTTTTCATGAGTCTCTCTGTCTCTCCGTTGGAAATTTCGTTCGTGCCGTTTGCTCTGAGCAATGTTTGTGTGCGTTTGGATATAGATATGAAGATATACTTTTTTTTCTCTCAATTGAACTGTATTTCGCTTAATTGGGCGTGAGAGAATTTGACTTTTGTTGCCGTCGATGACGATTTCACGCATTTCAATTGCTAAATATTGTAAACATATCCTCATTGGCGAAATTCAAATGAAAGCCCGAAAAAATCATTTGCCAAGGAACAGAGACAGAAAGAAGAAGAAGAAAATTCTATGAAAAGCTAAAAGACAACAATCACGTTTAAAGTGCACTTGAAAATGTTCGGCCGAACATTTTGACAAATAGCATGACATCAAAAGATGCAATTAAAATTGAAACGCAATTTTGATTCGTTAGATTCTAATCAAATGCATTGAGTCAAGCCTTTTGTCGAGGACCTGACTCAGTAAATATGAATTTGACAGTGGCAGACACTTGCATGAGCTAGCAGCGATAATATCAAGAGAGTAAAATTCAGAGAGAGAGGAGAAAAAAAAAACGAATGAAAATAAAAACTTTTCGAACATATTAATAAGCCTTGGTCCGCGGTGATGGTATGCGTGCACCATTCGACATATACCGTTCTCCATACTGGCCTAACGTTTGTCAACACTTGCCCATCGTTCAACACTTCGCCCGTGGCTCGTCCACATTTGGGCAAATACACTCACATACACACGCATACCAGCGCACGCACACACAATCGCGGGCAAACGAACGAACAAACGAACGAAAAAAATAAAATAAAATCATTCACAATGATATGGAGTATAACACATATACTTAGCCAAGTTCACATCTATATTTATAGCCACCGCGAAAATCCATTGTAGAAAATCTGTCATGTCAAACTTTCATCAGGTGCAGCTAAATAGATATAGCAAAGAGATTTTTTTTCATCATCGTTTGCTTTGTGTGTTTAGTGATTTTAATTTACGTCAAAATTATGAATTGATTCATTGAGTGAGAGCGAAAATGTGACGGACATCGCATGTCTTTGATATTGGAAAATCAACGAATTCATTCAATTTACTCTTTGAATTTGGACGATTATTCGAATTTGACGTTGATAATGAAAAATGCCAAGGCGAATTCTATTTTAATTCCGTGTCTGTGTGAGTATGCGAGCGCTCTTGTCTAACTATGTGTGTGTGTGTGTGTGTATGTATGTGGATTGTGGTGATGTTAGTGTGTGTGTGTATACGTGTATTTGTGTGTGCATGTGAGTACGTTCGTTCGTTTGAGGAGGGTGGCCGCCATTTTGGCTATTTACACTATTGTATCACCATATTCTTTTTCTATTACACACGATTGATGACAATTATTAATAGTTCTCTTTTTTTGTAAATCAGAAGTAAAAAAGCTCGAGTGTTTAATATTTGGTGTTGCGTTTTCCGATCGAATCATCACAATAATATGTTTAAATCGATGAGTTAGTTGATATTTGTCGTCACAAAGTTGGACATTTGATATATAGATTCATCATGTTTCGGTAATCAATCCCAAACGGCAATTATTTTTTTTTAATATTATTTTAGCAACAATTCTACCCAACTCTAGAGACCACTGTGAATTGAAACAACAACAAAAAATAATCAAAATCAAATGAAACGATAACGATGTGAAATCAAAACGAAAATCAAACAGTTCAATGAAAAGAAAATCAAATAAAAAAGAGGAAGACGAAGAGAAAAAAGAAGAAGAATGAAGACAGCCAGAATTGAATGCATGTGAAGATGTGACTTTTTTGCCAATGTTAGTGTATATGTGCGAGCTAGCTTTTTGCTCGTCTAATTTGAACATTCAATTGATTATATTTTCGTTCACTGAAATGATATCGGCAGTGATTGGTTGTCGCCAATGTTATTAGTTTAATTGTTAAATTTAAATGAAACAATTTCATCGAATTTCGTGTCATTCATTAATTAGTTGTCGTCGTCGTTTTCATCGTCGTTGCCGTCGTCGTCTTCGTCAGTGGATCATATTATACGGTCATTCTTACGTCAATACCGAACCAGCCGAACGAACGAATGACTTGTGTATGCGTACATACAATCGCAAGAAAATTCTAAGTCAGTCAATGATTGTTCATACAATGCGTTCACAGCGAGCGAACCAGAAAAAAATGAAAATAAAAATAATATATAAATATAATGTGTAGAAAAAAACGCCGTCAGGCCGCACTTTCAACGCTTTTCAGACATTTCTGAGACTCATATTTATCTTAGCACAACAAGGAACTTCTCTCATTCTGTCATTGCTGCTTTGTTTCGAATTAACAAAAAAGTACACACATACCATTCGATTGTTATTTTTTTTTCTCTCTCTCTCTCTCTCTCTCTCTTGGCTGTTGGGTTTGTTTGAGCAAACTCGTTTCGGCGTTTTCACGAATCGAGCAATGACAACTGTTTATCGGAGGTGAAATTGAGAGAAGCAGAATTTTTTTCTCGAAATGAGTCTAATGACACCATAAAATGATCGATAACCTTGTATATATATATATATATACCGAAACATCCACAACCGAACCGCGAAGGTTTGAAATTGCATTGTAAACTCGGTATATTGTTTCAATTTTAAGTCGTTCGCTTTTTTTCTCTGTATTTTGTCATGAATATGACACTCTCACTTGTTCGTGCAATTTTCTGGTCGAAAATAAGCGTCGAAAAGTCCAAATCGAAATGAAGCGATTATACACAACAAGCTCTTCCTACTTAGATTCACATCTAGTCTCTAGATAATGCAAATCAATTTTTGTGACATTACACACTATTCAAGCATTCTTTTATGCCAAAATTGTAACTCATTTTCATCATTTTTATTTTCATTTTTTTAGGAAAAAGGATTTTCTAGCAAATGGGCGACAGTTAACAAATAAAATGAAATAGCATCCGCGCGCGCGTAATGTGTATAAATTTCGGAATTCGTTTCATAATCCGCAAGGTTTAAAGCATTTTTAGTGTTATTGTTATTTAACTATATTATTTTTATTATTAATTATTGAATAAAATCAACACACACATAACTATTCTTTTTTGTACTAATTAAATAATTTATCAACTTATCTTATTGTGTGTGGCAACAAAAAAAGAATAATTACAACAAAAAAGAAAAGAAGAAGCGACCACAACAAACATCAACAGCAACAGTAACAGCAACAAAAATCGATCTTAACTCATTTAACACACATCGTCTCTCCTGGGAATCAAATCCAAAATAAATTAATAACAGACACAAACAGCCCAGTTTTATGTTAAAAACTAAACTAAAAAGCAAATGCATTCATTAATCAGATTCTTTTAAAACCGAATTGAGATAAAAAATAATAATAATAATAAAATAAACAAAATCAACATAAAGGAATTAAACGTAAAGAAGGCGCGACAGACCGTTTAGCTTATCGATAATACAATTTACATAAATTGCGAACATATACACATATATATCCCTCAGACTCAAAAAGCGCTGTAAAAAAATAACATAATTCGATAAAGTGCTGGACACAACAAACACAAACACAAACACACACAAACAAGCATAACAGACAAGGACAACAGAAATTGAATTAAATTGAACTGTTGAATGGTTATCAAGTATCTCAGTGCATAAAATATGGCATCGGGAACATTTGTTGATCGCATCGACCCATTTGCTAAACGATCACTCAAAAAGAAAAGTAAAAAGTCCCAGGGTTCATCCAGGTACAGAAATTCGCAGGATGTAGAATTGCAGCCGCTGCCGCAGCTAAAAGGTATGAACTATACCCATACACAGTATACTCCCATATCATAAGTTCCTAACAAAATTGAAAACAACAAAAATTAAAACCAGAGAACAAAATTGTCTGATTAAAACTGAAATTTCATTTTTCACCATAAGTTTTTTTTCCTCCTAAACCGTCCGTTCACATTGTTTTCCTAAAATAGGGCAATTGAGTGTGTCAAGAGACTGAGAGAGAAAAAAGAAATAATTTGTTTCTCATTCGTGCTAACTAATCCGGTTTTCATTTGTCTTTATTTAGCCGACAGTTCCAGTTTGGATCAGGAGGAGCTTTTTATAAAAAAGTTACGTCAATGCAGCGTGTCGTTTGATTTTATGGATCCAGTGTCAGACCTGAAGGGAAAAGAGATCAAACGAGCTGCGCTTAATGATCTATCCACTTACATTACTCATGGTCGGGGCGTACTAACAGAAGCTGTTTATCCGGAAATCATTCGAATGGTACAACAACTGCCTCCTCATATACATCAACTTCATAATTTTTTTGTTTTGTTGAACTGATTTGCAATTTTTCATTCTCGTTTCTTTTGTTCTGTTCTTCGATTTTCTTCGCGTCAATTTTCGTTTTGATACAAAAGATATCGCTAAATCTATTCCGGACACTACCGCCGAGCGAGAATCCGGACTTTGACCCAGAAGAAGATGATCCCACTTTAGAAGCATCCTGGCCACATTTGCAATTAGTTTATGAAGTGTTTCTACGATTTTTAGAGTCACAAGATTTTCAAGCAACTATAGGAAAGAAAGTGATCGACCAAAAATTCGTGCTACAAGTAATTAGCTTAGCAATAATAATATAACAACCGCCTAAAACCAATCCAAAAGTTATTCTCAGTAAAATGTGCTAAAATGTGTGCTTGTTTTTACTCATGTTGTTTTCTTTCTGTTTGCAAACAGCTGTTGGAACTATTCGACTCAGAAGATCCGCGAGAAAGAGATTTCCTAAAGACCGTGTTGCATCGTATTTATGGAAAATTCTTGGGGCTTCGGGCTTTCATACGTAAACAAATCAATAACATATTTTTGCGCTTTATTTATGAAACCGAACACTTCAACGGAGTTGGTGAGCTGTTGGAAATTCTGGGCAGGTAATTAGCGCCGCACAACATAATCTGTTTTACATGTATTTGTTTGTTCGTTTGTTTGTTCATTTGTTCCATTGCTTCGTTATGCAATCGGCCCGCCGCAAAATTTCAATTAACTCTCTTTTTCATTCTCGTTCTCTATCTCTCTCTCTCGCTCTATCTCGTGCCATCGTTTGCGCGCCCATCTTCTGTGACCTCGTTTTTCATTTAGCATTATTAACGGTTTCGCATTACCTCTGAAAGCGGAGCATAAGCAGTTTCTGGTCAAAGTTCTGTTGCCACTTCACAAAGTGAAATGTTTATCATTATATCATGCTCAGCTAGCGTACTGTGTGGTACAATTTCTGGAAAAGGATGCCGTTCTGACTGAGCCGGTCGTGCGTGGTCTCTTGAAATTCTGGCCAAAGACATGTTCACAGAAGGAAGTGATGTTTTTAGGTGAAATAGAAGAAATTTTGGATGTCATCGATCCACCGCAATTCGTGAAAATTCAAGAGCCACTATTTCGTCAAATCGCCAAATGTGTCTCCAGTCCACATTTTCAGGTAGTGTATTAAGGTCATGCCATCAATCTGTCAATTAGCGTTGTTTTGCGGGCTTGTCTGTTCTCGCTTTTTGCACCATAACCGTGAACTAAATCAAAATGGTGTTTGGGTTGTTATAGGTTGCGGAGAGAGCGCTGTACTTCTGGAATAATGAATATGCCATGTCTCTTATTGAGGAAAATAATACTGTTATAATGCCAATTATGTTTCCTGGTCTGTATCGCATCAGCAAAGAACATTGGAATCAAACAATCGTTGCGCTCGTTTACAATGTTCTAAAGACATTTATGGAAATGAATTCGAAGCTCTTTGATGAGCTGACCGCGAGTTACAAAGCTGAACGACAAAAGTAAGTATCACTCTCGTCGATTTCAATCATGAATCCAATATTTATGGGCGAATGCATATTAATGACAAACTACTCGTTCTCTTTTTTTTCTCTTTTCCACGTCATTTTTCCCTCATTCTCTCCCATCCTCTGGCTCTCAAAACACAACAACACCAACACAAACACACAGAGAGAAAAAGCGAGAGCGTGAACGTGAAGAGCTATGGAAAAAGTTGCATGAGCTGGAGATTAGTCGTACAAATAGAATGAACTCATCCAATAGCGATACAATTCAATCTCCGACGAACACCTCAACATCTGCATCAAGTAATCCATTCTCGAGCACAACCACTTCAACCACAACAAAGACTAATACTACAAGCGCCGCTAGTGCTGCTGCTGCCGCCTCAGCAGCCGGCTCAATAAATCCATCGGCTGATAGTACAGGAGATACATATAATTTAATTAAAAAAGAAAATGTATTAAAAGAGGATTAACACATTAAATTTACGCAAATAACAAGCAAAAAGAATGAAAAGAAAACTGAAAAGTGAGAAAAAATGAGAAATAAGAAATGAGAAATGAATTAAACAAACAAAAAAAAAATTAAATAATTAATTACACATACACACAAAAACACACTAAAGCAGAAAAAAATATTTAAAAAATTATATATATTGTGAATTGTATATGTTGTGGTTTATTATTACCAGTGTTACGATTGCGCTTCAGGTCATCGAATGAGCGACAACCAAAAATGGGCACTGTGAGATATCAAATCGAATGCGAATGACACCAATTGCCAAACGGCAATCTGCTTTGGCGAATGCGAAACGCTTTTCAGTTTTCAGAAAAGTGCCCATTCGATATTGGATTTGCGACGGACACGGACGTACGGCGACATTCTCAAAGTTCAATATGCTCTTTCTCATTGCCCCCGAAAAAAAATAACTCTCTCATTCGATGAACTGGCTCTGGATCTGAACACTGATTATTACTATTATTATTATTTATTTCTTCATTTATTTTTATGTTTCTTTCCATTGAAAAGCAAAAAAAAAATGCAAAACCACAACCAAAATGTTCTCTTTTTAGTCCTTTTGAAAGCCTCCATATCTATCGATACATACGAACATACGCTTTCTTTTCGTTGTCAATTAGCAAAAAGCAAGCGAAATAATTAATTTTATTTGAAACTCCCTGCCCTCAACACACCCATCAAATCCCTCGATCCCTAATTCCAATTGTATGTAAAACAACACAAAAAAAACCCAACTCAAACAAGAAATTATCGAAATAAAAAAAAAGTTCAAAATTTATGTTTTGATTTACGACACACAAAAAAATGAATGAAATATAAAAGATGATTATGATGAATGAAATAAATTCCGTACTCTGATTTCTTTGATAAATCAATTATTTTTTTTATACTACTTTATTCGAAAGTAATGAAGTAGACACCCAGAAGATGAAGAAAAAAACAACAACAATGGATTAAATTAAAAGGAAAAGAAAATAAATAAATAAAAAAAACAATATTTATAAATATGATTATTATAATGATTGAATGTATCCTATGCGACCGATGAGAAAGAAGGTGAAAACTAGAAGTTGAAACATGAAAATTGATTGAATGCATTTTAGAGCTACACTGAATCAAAGAGCTAGAAACTGAGAAAAAAAATAAACAGAAACACACGTGAGAAGAATGGACGATGGAAACATCAAGTATTAATTAATAAGTTGGAACTACATAAACATATATTATATAATATAACAAAGAAGAACAAAATATATGAAGAAAAAACCTGGCGAAGATAACTATAATTATCAGCAACGGTTGTCAGCAGTCGGCATGTCTGTTGAAATGATTTGTTGGCAATGCTGACTAGCGTCGCTGATAAAAATAAACATACAGACAGTCAAAGAACAAATTTAAATCATACAATACAAAAAAAAGCAGAAAAGGAAGTAGGCATAAGGTGTTCAAAAGTGAAACAAACTGTACAGTCGAATAAACAAATAGGAAAAAATTATGTTCGTTTCAATTTTCGAATTTGGCTTGCAAACGTTCTTTTTGTTTTGGTTTTGTTCAAAGCAATTTCCATTTTCATTCCAATTTCGGTTAAAACAAATTAAACTGATTCTCCATCATACATTGTGAAGCTATAGCATGAGCATTTTGAACGATAAAATTTCAATAGTTTCCGCTTGCCATTTTTTTGCAATCTCTCGCTCTCCTTCTCTTTCTCACTCTCTCTTTCTCTCCTCCTCCTTTTACCGTTTTTTTTTAATTTTCTAAATTTACTTTGCTTTTTATATCTAAACGAGAAAAAAAATAGATCAAATTCATTAGAAATGTCGATTCGTGTGTGTGTTGCGACTTCACATTTTTTATCACTGTCCTCATATCTTTTAGCACGTGCATTTAAATCAATGAACAAAATGTGGAAGAATAGGCGATGATCTGACAGCAATAGTATTAATAAACCATTAAGAAGAAAATGCAGCACATGTACCGATCAAATGCATAATGAAATTTAGAGAGAAAACCAAGATGAGCTAAATAAAAACCAAAAACAGTCAGAAAATAAAGAGAGAGAAAAGTGCAAACATGTGAAACAGATACATGCGTAATAGAATGGTGCCAATGCGAGAGAGAGAGAGAGAGAGTAGACGGTGTCGATCGGTAGCCAATTAATGCCCCAATACGTGGGTTCAATCGCAGTCACCCGAATTTCGAAAATAACTTGAAATCTTCCGTTAGCCGCCTCTCCGTTCGATCTTATTTCTTTTTGCATTGTTTTTGTTTTCTTTTCCTGCGTGTTACACTTTTATTCTTTATCTTTTTCTTTCCTTTTTTCGGTCATAAGCAACAAAAACTCGTACTGTTTCTCATGAAAAAAAAAATTGGTTGGTCTTTAGATTTCTGGTAAGGAGATTTACTAGTTCATTATTTCGTCCGTCTTATTGTCACCACATTCACATTGTTGAAATTCAACAGGCGTAAACGGATTATTTGATTTTATTTTCAAACATATGAAGCAATTTCTCATCGAAAAACGAATACATGAAAGAACAAACAAAAAGAGAACAAAATAAAATTCGGAAAAACAAATAAAATCAATCCTCTTTTAACGCCACTCTAAAGCGTATCTGAGAGGAGGTAAGTAAAAAATACAAGAAATTTACTGACAACAACACAAACACACACTCACAATGTGCAAACTATGTCGCGATATGCAAAAAACAACCGTTTAAGGAAAGAGAAAAAAAACAAACAAATAAAAAAATAAATATAATGATAATAATAATGCATAATTATAATGAGAGATATATTAGTTTCATAGTCAGTGACCGAAGTGAAATTGTATTTTTCGAATCACACTATCCTAAAAGAAGAAAACTGAGGCAGAAATAAAAATGAATAATGACAAAAAAGGAAACAAAATAATAGTATATGTTGTAGTTAAAGAAAAAGAAAATAATTAAAAACATTGATTGAATGGAGAAAAAAAACAAACACACATACGAAAAACTACAGCTACACACCAATTTCCATGCAAGCTCCTGATATTCAATCATTGTTTATTTTATGATTTGCTGTTGGTCTCGTTTACTTTTCTTTTCATTTCGTGTTCAATTTCTGCAGACGAAAAAAGAAAAAAAAGGACTTCAAACTAAAATGCAATCAAATCAACTTGACACAGCCCATGGAAGAGTGGCAAAGAAACATTTCGCAAAAAATCAGTGATCGCAAGAATTTGCAATAGAAAACAGAGAACCATTTCATTGTTTATTTGCTCCATCAATTCGATTGTACTTTTTACACACACAATCGATAAACATCAACCGAATTATGTGATTGCTGTGGAATTTCATGTCGATTTTTCTGAAACATTTCAATGGCTATAAAGTGTACTATTCTAATTGAAACGCAACTTTTTATTCGTTCCTTACATTTTACTGTATATATCGTTTGATATGTTCTCAAATTTTAAAACAACGTTTCACTCTCATGCGCAATTCAAAGATTTCCAATCGATTCCATAAAAAATTATTTTAAAAACAAAACGAGAATACAAAGAATAGCCATGTATCGATTATCACACATTGTAATTTTTCCGTATAGAATCGCCATCAAATGATATTACACGAGAAACACACACACAAAATGAGAACTAAAAACATTTTAGTACGAAATATTATGATTGCAACTGAGACGCACCTAACAAGAAACAAAAAATCTAACTGAACAACAAATTATGAACAAACAGATCGCATATAAAATATAAAAAATGAAGAAGAAAAATCGTATAGAGATAGAATGGAAATCACATCTGGTCTGGTTTGAATCACCAAAAAATTACTATCAATAAAAACAGAAACACAAAAAAAGAAGATGAAGAAAAATGTTTCTTCATTGATTGAGCTGTGGATAAGTTCGATTCCTTAAAATTAAGTATTAAAAAAAAATTGTAATAGTTGGATTGCCTGCAATCGATCAATAAAAATCGAATAGAAAACAAATGAAAAAAAAACAAAACCAAATTGTTCATATTATTTACGATGATGCAAAGTGAGAAGAGCGTTCGGTGCTGGAATCAATTTCGATCGATGCAGAGAAATTTTATTGAATTATTTTTTTTCGTGGCTCTTCTGTTGGTTTGGATAAAGCAAATGAATAACCGAACATGGTTCTTTGCGTCCTAATTTGAATTAACTTTTTGCTTTAAAATTTGTATGTGATTCGTTGTCTAGTTGGTTTTATGTTCGGTGTAGAAAACCGGTCAGTCGTTTCTGCACACGATTTTTTGCTCTAAATGATTATTACAATCGCACTCGCCATTCACACAGAATCAGCAGCAATATCACACACAGAAATTATTGCAATTTTAAACACGATGCAAAGAAAACACAAAAATGGATTAAAAACCAAAGAGAAAAATATGATTTGTTTTCCTTTTTTTATTTGGAATATTCTGAACCGAAATGAATGGAAGAAAAATATTATTGCAATAAATCATTTAAATTTTAAGAGCCAAAACAAGTGGAAGAAAAATATGATTTAGTTGCTGCAAACAAACAAAGAACAAGAAAAATGATAATTATTACATCATTAAAATGGACTAAATCTTGAAAATGAAACAAAAATGCAGAACATAATAACAAAAAACAAACTCGTTCTATTCTCGTTCTTTTGTGCTTTTCGGGGTTTTTATTTTGAAAGAAGAAAAGAACAAACAAATTAACAAAATAAAAAACAAAAAATATGGAAAACATATAGACGAACTAAACGTTGGAATATACCATTAGTGGTGAATTGATATAAAAGGAAACAAAAAAAAAAAATATATATATAATGAAATCAACACACAAAAAACACTAACCAACAGCAACAACAGCAACAACAACTAAATAACGCAATAAATATGCGTGAGGAATAACACATATACACAATATGTGATTGGCGATTAAGCATCGGTCGCATCGCCTTAGGTCCAGTGCGTTCGGCGAAGCTTGGTCGCCGATTCAAATATTTAGCTAAGTTTAAAAAAAACACACATTTTCAGTTACTAGTCGTCATTTCGTAAAGTTTAAATGGAGATGATAGTGGATAGAGATGAAATAAATGAGAAAAAAAACATCCAATGACAATGGAAACAAGATGAAAAATTTTATCATTTTAAGTTCTTTTCCACAATTAATAATATAAAAAAAAAGGTAAACCGAAAGAGAAAATTGTATAAAAATAATAATTTTTGTTAAATAAAGTTGAAAAAGCTTTCCCTTTGTGACTACACCTTGACGTTTTCTTTCCAAAATTCCATTCGCTTTAGACGGACATCTGCACCGAATGGCTAAAAGGTATTTTAAAAAAATGAAAGACTTTTGTTTTCTGCAGTAAATATGTTTGAGTGTTTTTTTTTCAATTTTTTTCTTCACATTTTTAAATAAACGAAACGTTCCTAAATAAATTGTTTACCGTTGTCTTCGTCTTAAACGTTATATATAAAAAAAATAAAGTAATATGCATGTTATGATTTAAAAAAAAGAATCTCTTAGTCTGTGATTTCCGTTCACTACAGCTGTCTTAAGTTGTTGTCGTTTTTTTACATGTTCATGCGAAAAAATTTCCGTTAATTCTTTTTTTTTTTTTTTTCTTGCTCATGTTCTTTTAATTATCATTAAATACAGAGGTAATAATAATGTGTGTGTATTTTTTTTACTTCTTCTGCTTCTTCTCTCACTTTCATTTCATTTAAATACTAATAAAATAGTATTAATATAATCAAATATAGCTAAATGCTATCGAATCAGTAAAATTATATGCAATTATCTGGATGTTGGCTTTGTTTTCGTTTGTTTTTGGTTTCTTTCGGATGTTCCATCGATAGTTTTCTTTGATTTCCGAGCGTAACTAGTGCACTGGCAATCGCTAACCCAGTCGATTGACCGCATGATGAATAGTTTAAGCCCCCTATGCGTACAAATCGTGTTATCATTTAGTTTATGGTCAATTAAATGAATAATAATAATTATTATTTACAACGGCGATTGAATGTACATTACCTGTTGGAAGCCGGACTAGAAGTGATAAAACAGCTGCTCTATTGCCACTACAAGGCTCTAATGCTATTGGACTTGGAGCATCCTGTAAAGATAAAATAAAAGAAACCAGAATGTTCAAAACCAGAGTTCAAATCTAATTTCTATGTCCAGTATCAATTCATTAGTTATTTTTTACCTTTTTTCGCTTTCTCTGTGCTTTTGAAATGTTTTCTATTACCGGTGTTGGTGACTCAGCATCGGGTCGTCGATTTTCAATTTCAACCAGAACCTAATTAATTTAATGAACACGATGTAGTCGTTGTCGTTTTTTTCTCGTTTAAGAATATAAAAAGTAGAAGTGAATCTTACACTTACTTCAGAGAATGGTCTAGAAGCCATTTGCTCCATCTCAACAAAAAGTCGTTGTCTGCGTCTATACATATCATATTTTTGTTTGATCTTCCAGAGTACGGCGGCAAGCAAAAGCAGTAGCAAAAAGCATCTGCAAAGTAATAGAAACCGTTGATTAGTAATGCAATTGATGGGATTCATTTCGTGTTCCGTGTGTCACTACTTACGTAGAGAATGTGATGAAAAACTGTTGCAAATTTAATTTTGGATATTGTGAAAATGCGATTTGAATCCAGACTGGGGGCTGGAAGTCATAAACATACACATAAAATGTGGTTAGCGTAACATTGTCTTCGATGCCAAAATGATGCTCGGTTTTTGAAAAGCGATATCGAAATTGTGAACAGTTTAAATTGCTGAAGATAACTTTCTCCGGTCCGCCAGCTGAACGAATGGTGATATTCATTTTGGCCGCAACACTACATAGAATACTGAAATCGGCATCAATGTCGGATTTAATTGGTGAATTACGGAAATTGATTTGCGTAAAATGTCGATCCTCTTTCTTTGACAAATTGAATGTGAACTGATAGTCGATAGTGAGATCATAGTAGCACGAACCCTTGCTCGGGTCGCCGTGATAATGATTCGTTCCGTCACACTTTTCACAGTGGTCACCAGTGAGACCTTTGGTCGAACAGTAGCATTTTGCCGTTTCTGGATGACAATGTGTGGCTTGGCCTATTGCAAATGAATGAAAACAGAGAAGAAGGTTAATAAAATGAATGAGAAAAGCCAAGAACGGTTTTCAGTAAAGCATTGCGTAGTTACATACCATTGCATTCGCACTTCTGGCAAGCGCCACCATTGATTGGATTACCCCAGTAGCCAGGGCGACATAGTTCACAATTTGCGCCAGTTGTTAAGTCATCACAAGGTGTTGCACAGGTTTTGCCATCGTAGCACGTGCTATGGCCTAGAAAAACGACACAACTATTTGTTAGTATCGCACAAAAATAACAAAATCTCAAAAAATAGGCGAAACAATTTACCGTTGCATTGGCAGCTCGGGCATCGAGTGAAAAACCAATGAGATTGATTGGGGCAATCGGTTGGATCTTGAGGACCGCTATCACCACCTAGCAAGCATTTTCCGAGTCCTGTATTCGAACCATCGTCGCACCAACCACATGCTGGATCATCACGGCACTGTGAGCACGACTTATAAAATTCGCATTGTGACTTTCCGCCAGAGCTTGGTGCTCGGCATTTGTTGAGTTGTGTCGTCCATTCACGGCACTGACCATACGGAAAACTGACTGTGTACGCATTCTTATCGACGCATCGCTCTTCATTCTGACACCAAATGCATTCTTCACTGGTGCAATTGCTGCAGCTGGTGATTTCAGCGCACGGAGTACCACACACGGACACATCGTCCATGCTTCGATTGCCTGCTATACGGCATTTGTTTATTTGGGTATCCCAATGACATTTCGATGAAGATTGGCATGCATTGCAATCGTGGAGCTGAGCGCATTGCAGACCGACGATATCTTCTGGACACTTGTCAAGGGATGAAATTGAAACACTTTGGATCGGTATACCATCCGAATGGATGTCACGGCATTTATCTTTTGAGCATACTCCGGTGCTACAAAATGTGCAGCCAAACGATGTGGACACGCAACTGTGACAATCGAGCAATTCGCTGCATCGTGTGCTATCCAACAGTAACTGTTGCGTAAGTACGATGCGACTCTCTTTCGCGCAAAACAAATAAACATCCTGATCTCGAGCTCTAATAATATCCTTTTGAACGTGAGTAATTGGAATGCATGCTGACTTTTGTATATCCCAGACGCATTTGTGACCGGGCCGGGCGTTTAGACATTGTTCGGCTTTTTGCAAAGCCAAACAATTGCCTGGAGTATATTTCAGTAGATCGGATAACATTTGGCCGTCGAAACCGCCATAAATATAAAGTGAATCCATAAATTTAACGGCACTGTGACCAAAGCGCGCGATATCGGTGCGAAAATCGTCGGGCAAACCTTGGAAATGCCATGTATCGCAAAGCACATCGTACACCATCAATTCGTTACTATAGCACTTGGCACCAAAACTATGTGACGTATCATTATGAGTATTGCCGCCGAACACCATCATCAGACCTACGGGCAAATAAAATGTGTTACCGTTTAGTTGATGACAATCGGAATAAATAACAAAAATTATGGCTATGGAATGTGCCTTACCGGGCGAAATAAAAGTGGCCGTATGCAGAAATCGGCCGGACGCTGCGGCTGTCAACAGTTTCCATTCTCTTGCCTTCGGATCATAGCTATATAAATTATTACTAATAATTTGATTATTTTCATTCTCCGACACAATGCCACCGTAGATGTACACTTTGTTTGTGAGCGGATCATAATCAGCACTGTGGCCATAGCCACCCTTAACCGGATACCCGTATGTCGTAACAATTTTCCAGGTTCGAGTACTGAACGTATACTCTTGCACTGTGTTGAGATATCCGTAGTACGGGGAATGTCCAAAAATAACAATCATACATTTATAGTCTGTATTTGTTGTCGAATCATGACCAGGCACCAAAGTTGCTGTGTGACCAGAGGTTTTCAATGGGCCGCACATCGAATTAGACGTTGTGCATGGCTCAAATTTTACCGTAATATTTTCCCACGTTTTGGCGCTCACATCAAACGCCCACAATTCATTCGAGACACCTTTGTGACCAACAACACCGCCGTACATGTAAATCTTATCGCCATAAATCACGGTCGAAGCATCGTATCGCATCTCCGGTGCGGTTGATCCCGATGAATGTACTGTCTCCCATACTTTTCCATTGAAATCGTACGTATACAGTAGTTCACCACGTCCATACGATTCACCTGCAATAATATGCAATGCATCTCCCCACACAGCCGCACTATGCGATGCCGAACCCAATGGTGTAAAACTGTCCGGTGTTATGGTCGTCCAATGGCCCAGTGCAACATCTTGATTGCAATCAACGCCCGCATATCCAGAGGTGCAAACGCATCTACAATCGAAAAAAAAAACAAAAGAAAAAAAGCAACGGAACAGAAGCAAAACAAACGTTACGTATTAGGATTACTCACAATATCGATAAGATAAGAATGTAATAAGAGATCTTAAAATCTCGATTAAAAATAAATTCAGTGTTTTTCGTCAACATTCTGACGGCAATTATAAATTAAAACCGTTATGGATGTATGTATTGTGTTGTATTTACCTTTGGCCGTCACAGTGTCCCCGACCCAAAGCTCTCGAACAATCATTCGGACATCTTGGTGTTTGGCATGCAAAACCATAGAAATCGCTATTGCAATCGCACGTTCCATCCAATTCATTGCACGCGCCATGGCCGGAGCAATTGACGCTCGAATCATCCGTTGGACAACCATTAATTTTATATGAAATATTAAAGCCGGACATATTATATGCATCATCAGAAAAAAAATGAAGAAGTACGGATCCGGACCGAGCCACAACTTCAGGCACCTGACGAACGGAAATATTTTGGCTGTACATCAAACCGCTGCAAAATGAAAATGAAAAAAAAAATCAAATTTAAAATTACATATCACATTACATCGGCAGAGTAGTTTGCAGCAAATTTGCAAATTGTGTGTGAGTGGTGGGTTGCATATTGCGTGCTACACACAAACACACGGCGCATACCTGTAAACAGCAAGTAGGGGAGATTCAACGCTATCACCATCGAATACGTACAAATGATCCCATCCACATTCTGTGGCAAACTCTTCGAGGTGGAGTCGTATGGTCGGATGTTTGTCATTACTTCGCAGTGAATTTCTATACAAACTGTGCTCCCTGGCATCAATCAACCAGCTACATTTGACGCCAACGGAGTAATTTCCAGCACCGTCATGAATGTAACCGACGAAATCTGTCAAACTGCATACGCATGGGAAGAAAAAGGAGGACACAACACACATTGTTTACTCTTACATGAACTCATTCGATGGTGTAAATGCAAACGCACACATTTATAAAATAATGCCAATGGTTTAAATGGGGCCATGTTATGTGAATGATGGACCAAATGTTGGGCAACATACCGTACTTTACCGCCACAAAATTGGCAATCATCGCCCTGCCAACCGTCTGGACAAACACAAGTTCCATTAATGCAAACGCCGCCGTTCATACAAGAACTATCACTAATGCACTTTCCTATAACTACATTATTGCAACAAAATAATAATATTAGAAGCACGACGAACAAAACAAACAAACATTTTCGTTGACTTTGTATCGAATGCAATATCCTAAACATTTGAGCTAAGCTGTTTAGCATCTTCGACCTTGCAACATTTTCACTGGCGAATTTTTGTTTAAGTTTTGCCCTTTGGTGGTGTGTTTGGTGTTTGAGCACAAGTTGTTCAATTTTCCTCTCCCAAACTTTCTTTATTATTGACTTGAACTATTAAATAAATGAAGTTTGCTGTCATCAAATGTCGGAGAGAACTGTACTTTCCAATTATAACACAACTGATGATTATAACCGCAACTGTCTTATCGACGCTCAATACATTTGTATAACAGAATTTGTACATCGCCCACTTTTCATTTGAATATTCATTCAATGATTAGATTGTTGCATTTTTTTTTCATTATTGCTTGCAATGCTTGGGATGAATTTTCCGTTTTCAAAAATCCCGCTAGATAATTGATCATTGGTTATTAGCTTAAATGGAATATTTGAAAAGTGAACCAAATATTTTTGCAAACAATTTAACTGTCATTTAAAGTCTTATACACGATATTTTCATAGTAAATGTTTTAAAACTAAAAGAGTGGTTCATTTTGAACACGGAAATTTAAAGGCTGAACAAAAGAAAAACACTTTATTCACATAAGGTCTATACCTTTTTGTTTTGTTTCGTTTTTTGCTTTTGTTGAAATGTTTCCCCAGCAAAGCAATCGTATTAAATTATTGAGCGTCAGCTCATTTTTTTCCTATTTTTTCCATTGTTTGTACACACACATAAAATGAATCCTTATTTTGGTTGAATGAAATAAAATCCACAACCCATCGAATCCAACTCATTCAGCTTATTTTGAAGAAAATATGCTTTTTTTGTGTTCAAATTGAAAGACTTGAAGGCAAATCGGAAAACAATTAATTGGTTTAGATGAGTGGAATCGAACGACATCTGTTATGACATAAAACACGTATAACGCAAAAATAAAGTAAACACGCTCCAGATGGATATGTCAAAATTGTGTTTTAGTTTACCATTTACAAATAGAAATCTATTGTTGTGAATGTGACTATTTTCATTTGTTCGATCGCGAGTCCTTTTTCAGTTTTACTGAGTGCAGTGCATCCGAAATTGTGGCGATTTTGGTTTTTGTTCCCTCAATTTACCTAGATAAATTCGATTTAAGTAGTTTAGTGCCAACCGCAAGCAAAATGTGATTAAATTATTGCGACAAATACGATAGATAGAAGGGAAAGAAGAAGAAAAAAAAAATATCATTCGGTGAAAATGAATCGATTGTATACAAGTGGTGACTTCAGTTCATCATGTTCCTCGGACACAGATGGATCGTCATCGGAAGACGAGGGCACGGAGAATATTTTCAGCAAAAAGCGCATCAACGAAAAGAGCGATTCAAATGCTAATTCGCGAAAATCTACATCACAAAATATCATATTTAAATTACAAAATCGAGAGGTAAGATGCAACAGCAGCAGCATCATCATCATTAATTTTATAGCTAGTTTTATAGTGTGTTTCTTCGAATGGAAAATGAAAAATTCGCAACAGATTCAAGGTCGTATAGAATTTGGCAATAATATTTTATGCGTTTCAATTCTTTCGTACAGAGAACGGGATATTTTACGGACAAAATTTCTCACAAGGATCGAAAACTTGCATTTGTTCGGGTTCCGAGACGATTACAGTTTTGCTTGAAAGAAATTGTGCCATATTGTTACCTAACCGGGTTAGTCAATTTTAGATTATCTTGTTGTTGTGTGCCACCAACCAAATTCAGAATCAATCAACTAATTTGCACTGTTTGCCAATCAAAACGAAAATTATTTCCATTTTAGACACGTGTTCATGGGATTAACAATATGCGGCCAATTTATGCTCAGTTACAAAGTTATCTCAGATGAAGACTCTGCACTCAACAATTACAGCTTTACCTCAACTTATAAATACGAGTAAGTGGTGTAGTATAACTCGGTGTTGTTGTTGTTGTTTTCCTTTCGGTCTCATTGCATTCCACTCTTCTTAAATCAATTAATCATCTGTGACATTTTGTAGGCTCTATTTTTGGATTTACCGCCCTCATAATCTGCTTTATAAGTACTTTACGATTTGCTTATTTGACGATCATGGTGTCGATAATATCAAAGCAGTCACAATGGCACAATGGAAAACCAATCCACGGGTACTTGTGGTGCATGGTGGTGGCGTTGAAAGCGAAGATTCATATATTACCGTTGTGGCTGTTCCAAATTTAGGATGCTTAGACTGTAAAAAACTTCGCGATGAATTCTGTGCCAATGACACAATGGACGGTGGGCATCAATAGAGAGATCATGCATTGAACATAGCAGCCGATAATTTGCAAATTTTTATATTTTCAGTAAATCGAAGCGGTTATTTATGCATCAAGTGTAATTTTACGATACACACGAAATATTGCCGTGCTGATACTGATCCCGTCTTCAATCCGAGCGTAAATTTACAGTGTTTGGATAAGATTCTGATTGTGGCGAACGGTTTGATTCATATGGTTCACATTGATCTACATCTGAATAAACAGGTCAAACCGTTCACCAATTCCATTGATATAAAGTATGTTAAGACACGCACAAAATCAAAGCCTGAATCAAGTCAACCGGATGAAGTGAATGAAGATTTAGTCAGTTTGCCAAATAGTTCCATAACAAAGTGTTCCACTGAACAGACAACAAAAACTGCCAAAGAGAGACCCAACTCAACTACGACTGCATGTGATGATCATCAACAAATGGCAAAAGCGTATGAGCCAAAAAATATTGTGGAGAAAATCATCGCGGATTTTGCCGAATGCGAAACCGATTTGACACCGACTGAAAAACAACAGCAAACGCCTCGCATTAACAATACACAAAATAATTTCAATGAATTGGTCATAACATGCCGAAATAATATTGATAAACCATTAAGAGCGACGAGTTCAACAAAGGTTCGATTGTTGAATCATCGCAGCAATCGAATCATATCGAAGAGTGTGACCAATTTGAAGAATAGCATAACTAAAGTTGACTTTGGCCCGAGTCAAGCGACAAATACAACGATTCCAAGCGGCAGTTCGAATAACAATGCAAACAATAAGAATTTAGACAAGGCAGCTAAAGCGTACGAATTTTCCGAAGACAATGAAAAATGTGAAAAGATTAGCACGTTTCGAAAGAGACGATTGGCCGATAAAAAATATGAGTTTTCCGAAGATAATACCGAAAATATTATTCCATATAATCGAATGAGATCGGTGATCCGTAATCCGACACTTCATCAGAAAATCTCACGACATTCGCCAGCCCATTCGAATGTGATGAGCTACAGTTCATCGCCACCATCAACTTTTGAAATTGCCACATCGTATCATACGCATCGAGCATCACCCAGTTACGGCTTTCGATCACCATGCGGATCACCAGTCGGCAATCGATTTCATATGATGTCTCCACCCGGTATGTCTAGTAAGGCATAGATTTATTATTGATTTCATTCCAACAGAAAAATAAAACGAAAATTCATACCATTCTCCAACATTTGTTTGATAGCCCGCTCTTGTTTCAATGCCAAATCACCATCGTGCACACGATCAGCAACAATGTCTCCACGAAGTATGAAGCGTCCCTATTATGATTCCATGTTAGAACCACATTCAAATCTAATTTTATCACCACGAAGCGATGATTGTGATAGTAACAAGACTAATTTCCCGTTAAGTGAGGTCAAACCACCAAATATTGACTTGCGAAATAGCCAACAGAATATTTGCGAACGTAGTTTGATCGAAAATGATCAAAAACCACAATGCTCCATTATGTAATGAGAATTTATTATTTTTTTCACAATTGACTGGTGAAATCTAATCACATGAATCTCTACTTCATATAGATTGAGTCGGCACTATGTTGAGGAAGACGATGCAGCCAGTGTAATAACCAGTGAAGAAGGTACTTGTCTTTTAAATCAATCCATTTCTATATCCGAATAATATGAACAAAGTGTAATTGTTTTCTTTTTTTCTTCATCAATCAGACGACTGCATTTCGCCTGGCTATCACACATCGTTGCCTCTGGAAGTTCACGGGGCTGGCTACTCTGATATGCAAATGATATCAAAGAATTCTCTCAAGAAACTGATGTGCCCAACAGTGATTGTAACACAAATCACATTTGATTTGGAGGCATTTACCTACTATGCCGTCAACTATTTGTGTAGCATCAATAATAAAAAATACGGGTTCTTCTTCGACTGTGGCTGTGAAATTGTCAAGGTACGTTTTGTCAACTAACTAGTCCATTAGTCGTCAGCAAGAGATTCAATTCAATTATAAATCGATTCATTTTTTTTTCTTCAGATTTGCCCGCTGAGTTGTGTACTGACCTGTATTCTAATGGTAAACTTTACGGCGAGTGATGTGCAGATCGATCCCAGCGCCAATAATTGCTTAAATTGTTCGAGTAATTTGAATTTGGATTGTGTGTTTCATCGCAAGCACTATGAGTGTCAGATTTTGTTCACCTGGGACATTGAAACGGGCGAATGGAATGTATTAGATTATGGACATTTGATGGAGGTGCCGCCGACGTTAACCAGTGAAAAGCATACACCCTATATTCATCGTATCGTAAGCAAATTGGCGGCCGACATGATATCCGGCTTGAGTGCGTACACTGAAATATTCAATAAGCTTCATGTACTTGATTCGTGCGTTGAAAAATCGAAAAAGATTTTACGCGATGTAGACAATTCCATAGAATTTTATCGAACACCCGGTCAAATACGGTATTCGTCTGATTTGAGTGACATCGAAATGGAATAATTTTGCGAGAAAATTGTATTTGTGTCACATGTCAATACCAAATGAGATTGATGTTCGACTGCGTTTGATGGTAACTTAGTTAAAATGTTGTTCGCACGTGAACGTGTTGAACCTGAAGCAATCCTGACAAAATTGAAACAAATACATCACAAAAAATGACAAAGACTAAACAAACAAAAGAAGATGATGAGGAAAAAAAGGAACACCAGTTCTTTTGTCCAGATTACATAGGATTTTTATAGAATCATCAGACCTTGTACATTTACAGTATAATTTATTAAATTGATTCATTACAATCGCAAATAAATAATCTATTTTGAAGCTAATCGATGTGCCAATGTTTTATTTCTTCGGCGATGGTTACATTTTTTTATGGAAAATATGAACATGATTAGCCTAAATAAATATTTAACAGCTCGCAGAGTATAATCCAATGTGCTGAGAATCGATAGACCAAAAAACAAGCTGAGGATACTACCAATAGAGACTGAATGAAATGAACAATATCAATAAACTGATTTAGATGAGCTTGATATAAACAATTTTGAGTAATGAAAAGTTGAGTATTTTGTTATTTGACATTTTTTCTAAAGTAAAACATTATTATCGATCTTTTGTTTTGTTATTTCGTTATTTTAAAATCTTTTTTTTTTAATTTGATTGACATCTGTATTGAAAACTTACTAAAATCATCCATCGTTGTTTTCACGACTCGTCTTATGAATCTTTCTTTTGGTAGACCGAGCATTGCTATTGTAATCAAGCTGCCAGGCTCATTGCGGTATTTCCTACAAGAATGTAAAAAAAAACGCGAAGGTAAATGAACTTGATTTCAAGCTCGTTAGCCCAAATGTTTTTGTATTAAGTCTTGCAGATAATTTTCGGACAATTATTTATTGGCGTATCTTCCGTTTTTTTTTCATGCTTCATCTAAATATAAACAACTGGTTGGTTTAAAGCATTATTTACTCTTTTGTTTTTCAATATGAAGCAAAACTAGTCGTGGATAATTCAATGTGATTTCCTGTAGTATCGTTAAGATTGCCTTAAGACTTACTCTGTGGCAGATGAGTATAAAGCATTGTAATCGGGTTCATCACATGATGTGTCACAACTGCAATCTTTTTTCATCGAATCGATTTTCCCTTGAAAATGGTGTTTAAAATATATTTTTAAATCATAAAAAAAAAATTGGCGTAAAATGTAAAATGAGCGGCAATAGCGACATCGAAGACGACGACAACGAGTAATTGAGAGCCTTACCGAAATTATTTGTGAGACAAATCAAACCATCAATGTCACACATTTTCGTATCGTTGTTCGAGTATGGCATCAAATGATGTGAACAATTACATAATTCAAGTTGTATCTTCAGTGAACATTCAATGATGCACGTTGAGTGGCTATACTGGTTGTACAGCATTGGATAGAGTTGTGTTGCTTCATTGCGTTCCCATGGAAAGCGGCAATTTCGTTTGGAAATCGAAGATTCTTGTACGCTCGCATCGTTTACCATATCGATGACCTTAATAATGATCTCTTTATCAGATCCATAAAATATCTCCTCTTTGATATCACTTTCAATGTCATTGGGCACCTCGTTCGATGCATGCACATGCACTTGAACATCTTCATAAGCGACAAATGATAAAATACCCGGTCTGCGGTATAATGTATTATATATGATGAAGTGTTGAACAGTCAATTATTTTTGTGTTATATTAATTCGAGGAAAATGAGATTACTTACCCGGTATAGCGATTGACCGTACATTGGCCTTTAATTGTACCCGATTTTAAACCATAAGAGAATAAATTTAGAAATGAAAACCATTTAGCAGTTATTTGCGTCATATACGGTATACGTGCGTAGTGTGAATGGAGTTAATTGTGTAGCATATACCAAACTCCGTTTCTAACGGTAAAAAGGCGTCACAGCACTCAATCGTTACATTGTTCCATGCACAGTCACTTATCATTTGATCGCAAGATGATCGAAACTACACAAGTGAGAAATAAGAACTCATGTTTTTCGTTTGCTTGTTTGTTTGCAACTTGAATTGTCGATTTATGTAATTGTTGGTCGTTATTACCTTCGATGATATTTCAAATAACTCTGTTGGGCAATCAAATTCTTTGCCACACAAACTACACGAATGACATTTTCCATTGAAAAATGCCAAATCCGAGAGATAATCATCCAATTTGCTGTTGCGATCCACCCCATAATATCTGCATGAAATGTTTCAGGAAAGAAGATTGGTCTGTTGCTAAAAAATCGTATCAATCGACATTTGGTACACACTTTTCGCTCAATTCCCATGTTTTACCGCCATTGAAGATCTCACAAACCGTGACTGCTGGGAATGAAACATTCCAGTGGAGGCTAAAATCAAATCGTATTAAAACGAAATATATGTTTGAATCACAATTAAAGGACACAAGACAAACCAGCTGTAAGCCTCATAATATTCAACTTGCAAAATAATTTTATCATTGATTTGTGTGATAATAAAATGACGATTTTATTTCTAAATCGACATTCAAGTTTTTCGAGTTAATTTATTCGAATTGTGGATTTATTATTTGGTTTGAAAACATTCCAAATGGCCGAGCACGTGTTATTGTCGGATGCCGAGGACAGTGATTTTTTTTATGAGCTTTGTTGTTCAGCGCGTGCCGACTTCCAGACGGACGAGAAATTGTTTTCAAAATATCAAATACACGCGCTCGCTCTCGCGCGCGCGCTTTCGCGTAAAAGAGTTGATTTGAAAACCAGAAAGCACACATGCCCATAAAAATCGGAAGATCGGCGACAAGTTGCAGCTTACGATCATTTTGTCCAAAATAAACATGATCGTTTGATCAAAAATTGGGGAAAATATATTTAATGAAAACTTGTTCGACAATTTGCTAATACGACAAAAGCTTCAGAAGAATAATTTTAAGCGGATGATCAAATTCATAGAATAAGACAAAAAAAAACTAGTCATAATTAATTGCTAGCAAAGAAGAAGGGGAAAAAAACATACAAATGTTGAAATGCGAAAGGTATTTATTTTGTGTGTGTATTCTGTTGTGTTTTTTTTTGATGGCATTACAAGAGTCACGTTGAACAAACAACAATGTTATCTCATTCAGAATATCTTTGCTCAATTGATTGCAAATAATGCAAACAAGCTTTTATGAGGATGCGTATAAAATATTCTCTTTTTTTTTGCAAATCATGTGTGTATGTCTTAGAGATGGACTAGATTTATATACATTTTTTGTGAGATGACACATCAACTTCGCATATGATAAACAAATCCATTAAAAAGGAATTAATTTTCAAACGGCTGTGCTGACGCTTCATATTGTCGTCAAACCACCATGATTACTTTCCGTACCGTTTCGCTTCCTTGGCATAGAACAGTAATTAATATATATTTGAAACTCTTCTCGTCAACACTTTTGCCTCTTCACATTGTATATATTAATGTATTTTCAATGTGTGATCGACGTCGTTGTCGAGTCGTTTTATTCCTAAGTGTCATTGCGAATTGATTTCCGTCTAATTCGTCGCTTTTGTCACTGGTACTTATCATTATTTTCAATTCATTAATTCAATCCGTCAAAAGCAATAAATTCGAGAATTGAAACCAAAATCAAATAATGTAACTGCTTGCATGCGTTGCGATTTTTTTTCTTGTTGAATATGTAATTGCGGCCATACAGACTGTAGGGCCACAGCTGCGACAGTAGCAGCGACGACATTAATACGGTACGTGAGAATGAAGTGAAAACAATACACACACATCACTGACTGAATTCTTTTCTTCTTATTTTTGTTGTTGCTGTTGCTTCTCTTTTGTTTTGTTTTGAAGTTCATTCAAGGTAATTTCAGTTGTAAAATAAAAAGCGGCACACACCGAAAGTGCCCCAGTCAGAGCTAAAGCCAACTTGATTAGATGGTGGGTTTTGTTTGGCTTAACTCGGTATCACTGCTGTCTACCAGCCATTGATGTAAGTCTGTATGCGTGTCATGTAGGTCTTTTTGCAAGTTTGTTCACACGTTCGTTACAAAATTTATGACTTTTTATGGTCTGGTAAAAAAAACAGCAGCACACACACACACACACACACACACATACTTACTATATTGTGTCGATGGTGAATGCATAGAATCTTAATTGATCATCAACGAGTAAGCTCAAAATAACGTAGTGAGCGCAAAATAGTAGTATCCCTATAATCACCGTGTAATAGATAGTGCGAAACAATTGTTTAGAGATTTTTATTCCAATTAGTTAGTATTTACGAGATTGACGTCTTTTTTTGCGTTTTATTTTCTTCTCGTTGTCGTCGTCGTCGTCCGGCTGTAGAGCTACTGCACTCTGACAATGCAAAAAATGCCGCTGAATTTAATGCCACTTTTATTTTATGCACTAAATGAAATGCGGCTCTCTATTTCATGCACTGTAAGAAAAATGAGAAGTGACGTGCTGCTGTTGCGATGAGCTGTGGAATACGTTTCGTTTGATGGACACCAAGAAGTCGATGAACCAAAATACGAATAGACCGTTTCATTGGTACTGCTATCAGAACAATTTTAATGGAAATCGAAGGCTCTTTTGTCTCCGCCATTCATAGCAAGTGCTAGACAAATGGAATTTTCACTTTACTATTATCAATCATCAGGGTCATGCACAATGAAAAGAGAAATCCATGTTAATTGCCTGGTCAATTTTCGTCTGTAGTATGCTTTTGGGAGGGGGGGGGGAGAAATTCCATTTAGCGGACAATGAGCCATTCATTTTTGTTGGAAAACAGATCGGAATTGGGCCTGCTGAAGGAAAAATAAAACGCAATGCACAGATAGATTAAGCTCAACAAACTTTTTTTATTTTTTACCTTTAAGTCGTACATTTTTATATTTGATATTAACACACAATTTTAGAGCGCACGCAGCATCTTCTTGGTTTGCCATTTAGCTCAATTCGACCGATTCGAATTGATGAACAAAAAGGTGTCGAAAAAAATGTTCCCTAAAAAATGCTGTATATCATTCGTTTTTGTTTTTCGATCTTGATCTTTACCGATCCGTATGATCGTTTGAATGAATCTTCAACGGAACTATGCTTAGGTTTTCATGTCTGGATTAATACAAAAAAAAACAATTCAATGATTTGTATTTCAAATGTTTTGGTTGGATTTCATTTCATTTTTTTCGTCTAATTTTTCGTTATCCAACCTAGTTCTCCATTGTGTTTTGAGTCTCATTTACAAATGGCCGTTTATATAACGTTCAAAAATATTTAAAAGGAAAAAAAATGAAATCAACAATTTATGGACTTTTAGCAGTCGTTTCGCCTGAGAGACTGGTTCGTTTGATGAGAAAAAAAAATCAAAACACATGGAGAGATTGAAGGGACAACAAAATAAATTCAAGTAAATGCTACCCTGACAACATGTACGATACGATGTTGGAGCATCTATCTAGTTTTCCATTATTCTTAACAAACAAACAACATGAACGATGTTGTTTCGGTTTTGTTTTTGTTTTTGTTGTTTCTTTTTTTTGTATTTTTGCCTATTTTGCGCCTTTTGCGCGTTCTATGCGATTAATCTATCGTCGGTAAGATTATTATTTGCGACTTCATATAAATTATTTTGCATTTAAGAATATAGTTTTATGGCTATACGAAAGGATAACACGTCAATAGCAAAATAGCTTACCGAGAAAATTATAAGGTAAGAACGAAGAAAGAAAGAATAGAATCAACAATTAAATTTCAAATATCGAGAATTCCAATCTAAAAAAAAATAAACCAAAAGAAGAAGAGAAAGGAAAAAACGGAAAGAAATAAAAAAAAACGCTTAACAAGATATAATGACGATACGCATAAAGCAAAACGTGTTCATTTTTTTTACGTTTCGTTTTTGAATAACCACAAAAATACTATGAACCAGACATAAACGTTTCAAGTTTTAAGTATAAGTTTAAATATATTTATTTATTTGCTTCGGTTTGTTTTTTATTCTCGCAGTTAAACTGATCGAAAAGAAAAGAATAAAATGTTCGACTTCGTTTCATATTATTTCTTTCAATGTTTGTTGCTGTTTTTGTTTTAATTAATTAAATTATTTAATATAAATTTTCTTAAGTACACTCTTCTCCTACTTTTTTTTCAATTGATAATAATACTATTAACAAAACATTAAATTACAAAAGAAAAAGTGTTTGTTTTTGTTTATTTTTCCAGAATGTTTGTCTTTCAAGAACTAAAAAAAAAATCAGAGGATTTTTGTTGGCGCTTTTAAAAAGCTAATTTTTTTCCGAACAAAAAAAAAATTGTAATAATAAAGAAGGACAAGATGCAAAATCTAGGAAATAAGTTATGAAAAAAAGATTGCAATATGCGCAAAATCATGACAAATTGGTTGTTGTTGTTGTTGCAAAAAGCGATGTACCAACGAAAAAACACAAGATTAAGACTCGAAAAGAAAAGGTCATTTTCGTCAAATATCTGTTTTGATTCCGAAAACGTATGACACACACACGCTATTCGAAGAAGAAAAAAAGCTACATATTTGAAACGAACAGGAGACAGAGAAAGGAAGGTTGTGTGTGGTTTGCAAAGCTTCTATGCAAATTTGTTGTGTGAATTGGAAAAATAAAAATTTGACATCTGGAATAATGAAGGAAGCAGCACGTGTTTGGTAATTACACGTTTGTTGTTGTTGGCTTTTTATTACTATGAACGCTATTGCAATAATGCGATAAGCTTGTCTCTTGTTATTGTGTGATTGTTTACAATGCTCTATATATGTTGTGCACAGTTTTAGCGGTAGTAATATTCCCTATTGCATTAGCAAATCAATTGCTTGCATTTAGTGTATTTTCTATGTATCATCATCATAAAGGCAAAGAGCTCTGCCGATGTTTACATTTTACACTGTTGCCTGAGGATTGTTTCTCGTGAAATTGAATCAAAAGTTAAACGGTCGACGAAAAAACGAATCTATTGCCGCTAGATATGTTAATAGCAGTAGCAAGTGGTTCTCTTTTTTTTGCGTCATTTTTGTTGTTGAATTAGAATTATAGCTGCTCATAAAATTGTTCCTCAAATTTCGCACATATTCAATTATAAATATTTAAAAAAGAAAGCCGTTAAAAATATTTGAAAAATAAATATCCCCAGCCATAAGCTACGTTTTTTTTTGTTTCATCAGTATATGTATGTATATGCATTAATTGTAAATGTCCGTTTTTTTAATAGTTTATGTTTCGGTGATTGTTTTTCTTTCCTACTGGCTTGAAATAAATCTGGTAGTGTCACTGCACTACGTTTACAATGAAATGTTGGTATTTGCTCTTTTGTTGGAAAAAAAGGGTTGGTTCTCTTTTTGTGTTGTTGTTGGTATTCTTGTGTTGTGTTTTTTATTTATGCGTTTTTGTGTCGTTTTGCTTTATTTTTTTGCCGTTATTTTTTTCGATTAATCAATTCCGTCGTACCATTAGCATTGCTATAGCTGTAGCTGTCAGTATACTCAATGTTCTTTTTATTGTTAATGTGATTGTGATTAACCGAATCATAATATTGATTTAATGATCCACTGCCATTTATACCATTTAATCCATTCATACCGTTGCTGATTCCATTCGGCTTGACACCGCCGTTTTGCGCCAATTCCGCTTCCATTTGTTTGAGTTTATTTGCGAGAGCCCTTCGCTCTTTCATCACTTGGTATTTGTATGTTGATTTGTAGAATTCATTGAACAGGAAGAAGAACATGACGGCGTGCATGCCAATCCACCAGACGAACGCTCTTGGATAGTTGCAGTCGATGAAAAGAAGTTGGAAAGCATGAACCATAATAAGAACGAATTGAACCTATTTCGGAAATGCACATAACACAATGTATACCGTTTAGTAAATCGTTGTCGATGTCATCAAGCCAAATCACAATGAAGCAAACGAAATCAAGCGTACGAAATTAAATCAAATGAATTGAAATTATGCTTACCATTTGGAGGGCGGTGAGGTATTTCTTCCACCACAAGAATCTCTGGAATTGTGGTCCGAGAGCGCTGAACAAGTAGTACGAATACATGACAATGTGAACGAATGTCTGCAAAATCGCAAGTTAAAATGCCGAGATTATAGTAGATTTCATGGTTATTTACAAAATATTTAAATCAAATTTATTCAAGAGTCTTAATGAAATCTATACAAGAAAAAACAAATGCATTTTCTTACGTTCAAAAGTCCAAAGAATGTGCTATGGCCACCTGTAGAAAAGAACAAACAAATACAACCTTAATTAGTCATAATTCACATCAATGATATATTCAAGTGGGCTTTTTTTTGTCTATTCTCCATTTGCAAACAAGAATATTCCATGAAGAATCTTTGGCAACGAGTACGAGTACTTCCCACTCTTTGAACTCTTATCGTTCATCATGTATGGTAAGTGCTCGAGCGGAACAAAAAATCCACCATGGCAAATAAATGCATGTATACTATGCGACCATAGTGCGGCGACCACACCATCGAATGCAATATCATCGGGTGGCATTTTAATATTTATTACCAAGTTATTATGCGATTGCAACATCATTAATTCATACCTGGTGTGAATTTAACGCCAAACCATACTGACATCGGCATGCAACCATGATGAATAACATGTAAAGTTGATACTTGGCTGTTCTTCTTTCGCAGCACAAAGAAAAACTGTAATCGAAACAATTCACAACATATATTTACACGAAAAAAAAAGATTAATATCATTATAGATATTAAAAAAAAAAAACAAGAGAAATAAATTATCGACGAATGCAAAAAAAATAATAATTCTCCGCAAAATTCATTTTGAGTGTTTTGTATACGCGCTAATCAATGCCAACAATTATTGAACCTCTTTTAATTTGTTTATTTGCATTGAAAAACCGTCGGCAACGAAGCGGACACAGAAAAAAACAAGCGCACACACAAAATGAGTTATTAAAGGAAACACTGCACTTACCGTGTCGAAAAATTCTGTAAACTTCGAGAAATAGTACCACCAACACGCATGAACCATCTAGATCGAAGAGAAAACATTTTTCAATTACCGATAATTCATAAACAAAAAAAGGCAGACAATCAATTCTAATTAAGAATCATCGCCCAGGCACGACGCGCTGTTACAAAGAAAAACTACTGCACACGCCAAAGAACGATAAAGCCGCTCATTGTTTCGATATTATTTGAGTTAATTTTAATGGCACTGAATGATGAGAGAAACAAAAAATGAAATGAAAATATCTACGTCTAATGTGAAAATGAATCAATATACAAAATCATATAAATCTATCGATTTCCATGATTTGCACAACAACAAATTATATTCCTAGATGAATACGAATTTGACACCATGGGCATTTACTGTGTAAATTATTATCCGGCCTTTACCAAAAATTCATGCATTTATTCATCGAATCGGAAATTACCGGCAAAATCCAACTAGCTGATTGCAAATAGTAAATCACTGTTCTAAATTTACAGCTTGGTAAGTGAGCCTTCTACATTGCGTTGCCTTTTATTGACTTTGAATAATGTGTTTTTATTTTTTTTCGTTGTTCGTTTAAAAAAAGACTTTGATTTCCTTCATTCACTCGAATACGTTTTACTACAAAGCAAAAAAAAAACTTTTTACCAATGCGTTCATGGAAAAAAAAAATTCGGTTTTCGATTGAATTGTTTAAAATTAATTGCGGTCACATCATTATTCATAGCAAATGGTGGCTAATGCATTGGAACGAAAGCAAATGTGTCAAAGTTTTGGCTAATTTTCAAATTGAAAGTGAATTTTGCATTTCTGCATTTTAAAACGCGATTTAAAAATGGTTTCAATGTGAAAATGTATGGGCATATTCAGTGAATTGGAATTGAGTTCATTGTGTTGTTTGGTATTAGACCCTGAAATTCTAGCTGAAATTGAAATGGGAAGTAGTTGTTGAATTTTATGAATGGTAAAGGCCGTTAGCCCGGTCAGAATATACAAATTCGATCATTTGCGCACATGTTAATTCGTCGGCGTTTTCGTAGTCGTCGTCGTCATCATCGTTGTCTTTTGTCAATTGCTATTTTGTCACTTTACATTTTGTTTTTCTCCGTCGGTCAACATTCTAAATAACGTGAACTTGAAGGGTTTTTCAATGAACCAACTCGCCACCACAATTGATGTGCGCTTCGATACGACATTTTGATTGCGTGAACGATATATTTACAAACTCATCAAATTGCCAATGAAATGAGCAAGAAGAAGCAAAATGTAAACAAAAGGTAGCTTCGCATTTGATTCGAGCTATAAAAAAATAATTGTACAATAATTGATATTACACCTTTTGTCTACTATGTGATGCAAATCGCGCCAAACGCGTCACGATGAATGAATGAATGAAAAAAAGGCAGATAACGAGAGAGAGAGAGAGCAACAAAAATAAATGTAGTATACCGACGATCGTACACATGTTTGCGGTGTCAAAAGTTAATTTCATTGTTATTACGTTAAGCGAGTGTTAAAACATTCATTTGAATTTCACTTTCAGTCGTTTTGCCTGCTACTATCGCTAATGCCGGATGGTTTGTATCGATATAATCGTTGTTGTAATGATGTGTATTTTGTTTTCATTGCTCTCGTTTCTCGGTCGTTTCTCTCGTTCTTTTCTTTCGTATGTGCTTCGTCTTTCATGTTTTATCTCGTCGTTTGCGTGGAATATGCTTTTACCATACACAGGTGCTACTGTTTATTTTGCTTTGTTTTGATTTTTTTTCTTCTACTGCTGTTCCGTTGTTTTTGCTGTGGCGTTGATTCTTGATTTTGCCTATGATTTTATCGTGAGAATAAATACACCAATCGATGTGTACCAAATTAATGTTTGCGAGTATTAGAACGAAATAAACAAGCAACGACAGCGAAAGAAAAAAAAACATCACAAACAAAATACACATCCAAACAGAATTGTTTATAGCAGATTTATTTGCGGTTGTACGATGTAAAATTGACGTAACGGCAAAAATGACGAATAACAACAGCGTTGATTTTCTGATTTATGAATGGGAGCCAATGTGTGTATTGTGTGAGAAAGTGATTGTGAGTGTTTACATTTTGGCGAATGTTTGACGATACTTATTAATAAATATACGATAAATGTTGTACACATACCCTTAACGTTCTAGGACTGTTGCTATAATCAACAGGTTGACATCGGAAGTTATAATGTCCGGTTAGCCAACCGGATATTGCTATCTGCAAAGATTTTACAATTTTCCCAAAAAAAAAAAGATGAGCATTACAATAAATAGCTTGGTTAGAGAGTGTTCAAGTGGTTAAGATTGAGGGGAAAGAAACGCTAAGGAGATGCAAACAGATCACAGCCAAGAACAGTATCTCTTCATCGGCACGAAGGCTGACGGCATGAGTTTGTGCATTTCCCATTTGCAATGAACAATTTCAGAGTGCATTTGACATGCTTGGAAAGCACAGCCGCCACTGCCGTCTGCGCTGGTGTTGTTGTCCTTGTTGGCATCGGATAGTGTTTGCATCCCAAATTGATTTATTGTTCTTTTTTTCATTATTATTTTATTTCAAGTAGATTCTTCTAAACCAGTTCAGGCTTGTTCATTGAAACATGCCGTCAAATCGGTTCGAATGGAGTAATATTTCTTTTTATGAGTATTCCTTGACAACTTCTTCGGGTTCGTTTCGAATTTCGATCGATCGGTCGCTGAAGCGACACACGATGGATGAGTGCCTAAATGACAAACATACCGTTTTGCTCATGGCAAAAGTAGGAAAAGGAAAGAAAAAACAACAACAACAGAACCCATGAAAACGGAAGAAGTTAATCAAATCAGCGTTTAACTTGTTTTTATGACAAGTTGCCCATATTGAAGCTTGAGTTGCACTTATATGGACTGGTCATTCAAATTCGTTTGCACAAGGCTTTTTATTCTTAGTACATCTTATTGGCTGGTAGGTGGGTCAGACTACTGTTGCTGGCGGCTTAACAATGACAGCTGAATTGGTCAATTGGAGGAATATATGGTGGTTTATTTTGTCGCTGTTGCCTTACTACATATCGCACATCGTAGGCGTTGCACGACTATTGAATAATTCCCAAACAACGAACCAGCACCGACCAAGCTGATCGCTTGAAGTTCATCAGCTGGTTGTTTGGCTTTTTTTTTCTCTTCTTTTGCTATTATTTCTCAAGCCTTTTTAAGGCATAAGTACTACTCAATGGACAGTACCATTTTAGCCAATTCTACCAGCTTGTGTGAATAACAAGAAATAGCCTATAAACAAGAATATACACCAAAACCCGTCTCTTGCCCCCTTTAAACAAGTTAAAATCAATTAATTCTATTATTCAACACATAATATTATGTATATTTTGCGCTAAAAATACATATATATACATCGATAAAAAAAAAAGTTACCAGAATACAAACATGGTATACAACGTTTACTTTGCGGCCTTACAGCTTGTTAAGAATTACGTTGAAGAGCTGTTACGATACGGTACGATACGATGAAATGAGAACTTTCTGTTGCTAATTTGAATTTATATATATATTTTTTGTGTGTGTTTTGCATGAAATTACGGATATTATTTTCAAGGCATAGTGTTGGCGTGGCCACTTTCGCTTTCGATTAAAGTGGTTTGGTTGTTTTTTTTTATGATAGCCTTAATTTTTATTTTCAAAATTGTTTCATTGTTTTTTTTTGTTGTTGTTGTCTGAAATTTGAAATCGAACCATGTGTTTATGTGTGTTTGTGTGTGAATGTATGGTCGTTTTATTCTAAATCAATGGGCGCGAGCGTCAGCTGCTGTTTTACATTACAACATAATTACTGTCAAAGAATTTGCATCGTTACGAAAAACGATAACTTACTCTTGTTGCAGTCGGACTGGAACTATGATCGACTGGTTGACATCGGAAGCTATATTCGCCCCACCAACCGCCCATTAGGCACTATTATTTTGTTCAATGCATTTCAAAAGAAAATAATTTACTAATTTGCAAATGATATTGGCAAAAGGGGAAACACATATCGAATCGACCAATGGAACTGCGGCGAAAGGTTTGGTTTTTTTTTGGGGGGATTTCGTTCTTTCATTTCAGTATCAGGGAATCCGTCCTGAATGCTTGGCACTCTTTTGCATGCCTAAGCTTTTACTTTTGATGACGGACTATCGACACGCCTTTATTTCATGTTGATTCTTGTCTCGTTTTTTTTTTCTCTCGGCTGTTTTTTTTCATATTGAACTTTAATTTTGAAGGCAACGCATATTTTCTACGTTTACACTATTTAATCTTTCATTTAGCAATGTCACAAACATTAGAAAAAGAAGAAGGAAAAAATATAGCAGAGATAAAACCAGAGATTGTGATGAATGATTTGCGGTTTTCTGCTCATTCACTGCATCCACATAAGGGACTTAGATATCAATGATACATAGATTATCGATTAGACACTGTATCATAACACATTTCACCTTGAAATATTTGATGAACGTAGACATCACACACAGTAGTATGTGGTAAAAAAATTTCCAATTTATAATCATATGCGTAGCGTATAGAATACAAATTTAAATATCTAAATCGGTGATGATGACGAAGAAGAAATGGGACAGAGCAAACAACAACAAAGCAAATCAATAGATAGTTTGCATCCGTGTGGAAGCGGTCGAACGATCGCAACAGATTGATTTACAATTGAAAAGAGAAAAAAATTGATTTGTAAATATTAACTGCATATGTGAGAGAATCTACTCAAACATCATTTCAAAATCATCATCGGATCATAAAAAAGAGGAAGAAGGGAGAATAGAGGAAGAGGAAAAAGAAATAAGTCTGTATAGATGAAAGAAAAGCATCACTTACCTCATAGAACAGCCATGCGCTAAATATTACTTGGATAAAATTGTATAAAATAAGTATGTATCTTAAATTAAAGGGTTTACGATTTTCCATAAGTTTAGGGCCAATAACCTGCAACAGAACAAAAGAGATATCGATGAATGCTTTGCATATACACATGAGAAATGAAAACAAAAAACAAAAGTGAACAGAAAGAAATTCACATGCAACCATTTCATTGTGCACTGTCGTTTTTCAGTATGTTTACGTTGGAACAAAAAAAAGGCGCCCAGATCATGATAAACCGCGGTAATTGTTCGAATGCATACCAAACTAAGCCAACATATCTGAGTATGGCTTACATTTTGGGAAATAAAAGCAAAATTGCTGCCGACCCATAAGAAAGTTTACCCAACACGACCGAGGCCATACCGAAATCACAAAATGACAGACGCGAATGACAAAGAGTGAGAGTGAGAGTGACAGAGTCGAAGGCCGAAATGCGGTAAAAGCGTAATAACACACGATGATGACTCGAAAAGTATGCGATGACGAAATAAATTAGCAGTTGAGCATTTCTTTTCACAAAAATTCACTTTTCACATAAAAACTTATATTTCTTTCATCTTTCGGCTGTTGTTTCGGTGCAGTTTTACTGACGCAAGGTTTAGGAATTCGATTGGATAAACACGAGTATGGGCAAAATAACGGTGGACTTTTTTTTCGTCATGATTGTTGTTAAACAAATCCAATTCCGTATTTTTACGAGTTACCAACATTGTTTGCATTTCTTTTTTTCTAGCAATACCTCCTGATTTCAAACGGGCAATCATTTTTTTTCTTCACCCTTTAGTCACGAGATGAATTGCATTTATTACGCTGCTTATTTCTATAAATATATGCAAACATTTCACCTATAGTGAACTAAATCGATAAAAAGTACACGAAAAAAAATATTTCATTTTTTCATTTGCTTGGTGGACACAAAGACAGGGAAAAAAATCGTGCGAACTAAATTGATAAGCCCTCGAGTGATTACTTGAACAATGTGCTTGAACAGACTGTTTTCGGTTTCAATTCAAAATTTTGCACGCCGGAATATGCGGCGCATTTTCGTGTGTCGAAAGAAAGGGAGACAAAAAAATTGAAATATTTACCACGTGTACCAAAAAAAAAAATGAAATAAATTCGCAAGTGCCTGACCCAATGAGACGGTCTCTGTTTGGTATGTAACCGGAATAAAATCACACATTTCGAACGTCCACGACGAATTTTTTTATGTTGTTGGTTGTGGTTGTGCGTTATGCACACACAAAATGTGTGTGGCTTCTCATTTATTTCGATTTCGCATACTTCAATTTCTTTGTGTCTCTTTTCCATTTCTTCACGCTGCCCAGTTATTTTTCTCCATTCGTTATCTTTATTTCATTCATTTTTTGTCTCTCCATTCAACACGTTTAGCCTTCGAATTGTCGCAAAATTCTTGTAGTGGGTCTTCAAACAACAACAAACAAAAATTGGCGAAAACTCAACGAATTATCGCAATTACATAATGTGATTTTAATGTGCAATTTTTTGGTTAGTGTTGAAATTAATAACCATGTCTTTTATTTTGGTTTGGTTTGGTCGGACACTTCGATCGATCGATGCTATTTTGAGGTATTTTTTTCTTCGTATGAGTAAGCAACAACAACAAAGGTAACGCCGGTAATGTCAAACGAATTGGATAGAGTTGCGATAAATGTGTATCCCTTTCTATTGTTTGACACATTTCATGCATTAGCAACCTCAATCGAATATTCGGTGTTTGAGTGTATGTGTGTCTGCAGGAAGTATTGAGTTGATTCGAAAATATGCGTAAATAGAACTAAGGTGCACTATTGCGGTTTGTTTGCATATTCATTGACATTGTTTGTTTACATGTGTTCATTTTAGTGGTTTATTACAAAATTTACCTTGAAAACAACGGAAAATTGGGTTAGAGTTATACCGCGCGATGTATGCGATGCATTTTATATCGTGTGCTCGTTACAACAATTCGGAAAATTGGAACGAACAAACGAAAATAATGCAGAAAAAAATTTACTTTTGAAAAAGGAAAAAAAAAACTAGAGACAAAGAAATGCAGTTTAATAAGTTGAATTTCATAATAGCCACAAACAAATCAATATTGACCATGTTCACAAGACACAAATTCGATCGTATAAATTAGACCCAGAATCGAAGACACAATTTATAAAATCGAATGTAATACATGTGTGTGTGTGTTTGTGTGTGTGTTACGAGGCACATGTGATTTCATTGATTTTATTTCTGTCTTGTTTTTCCTCCAGTCGAGAGATATACATGAAAAATGCGTTGTTGATAAACTCTAAAATTGGATACAGTTCAATGGCTCTTTTCGTTAGCACATTAACATGATCATGAAGTTAAAATAAAAAGCCTTGAAATCGCCCAAAGATTTCGCTTTTCTTCGGACATTGTATATAGCAAAGTGCTTATGTACACGAGCATCTTATTATTGTGTATTGAAAATAAAAGAAGAGGCCAACATATTTCAAGTGGGATACTGAAAGGTGCAAATGAAATGGCTGTACACCGATATAGAAAAAAAAACATATAATATACACATGAAAAGTGACTTACCTTAACAAAATAAGCATAAGCTAAACATACTACTAAAGTTGGAAATGGTGACGACATCATTGGCCAATCCCTTGTCCTGGGATCTGAAAAAAAACACAAACATAGAGAGAAAAAAACAAGTGTCGATTACAAAGCTTTAAAAGAAGAAGAAGAAGATGAAAAAAAAATTGTCGGAAATGAATCTTCGTTTTCCTGCAATAGAATTTGTTCATTTGGCATTTAATTTCATTGCATGTGCTTGAATACGTATGCGATGCATGTTTGCATAAATTGATACAATATTTACACAAGTTCGTGTTTCTTGCAAGCAATCTTCGACTGCATTATAAGAGAATCACTTCTGACTTTTAATTTGATGTAATGTGTGTCATAATGTGTGTCATGTTTATGCGATGTACTTGTGTGTGATTTGCGATGATGGCGGTGGTGACGGTGGCGATCTCACTCGATTCATCATATTGGCGCGAACGGAGTGTGCAAAACAGTGCACGCATTTGAACGTTGATTTTTTTTTTTATTTCATCTCGGTTACACAATATCCGAACGAAAATGTGTGCACAAAATTCACACATCGTACCAATACATCGACAGAATTCGCAACCAAGTCATTAGAGGCAAGCGATCAAAACCATTCGTAAAAATGATTACATTACGCGATTGACACATTTCAATGGTAATTTTTGGAAACTAATGGCATCATGCGAAGGCGCAAATGTGGCAAAGGTCTCTCTCTCTCTTTCTGTCGCTCACATAATATAATATCTGGGCGGAGTGCAATTTTGCGATAACATATTTTATCGGTGAATTGCCATTGGTAGTCATGTAGAAAAGGTGTGAGACACGAGCATGTCGAATACGTTCAATTGAATCGAATTCAAACAAATCAATTCAATTACATCAGGTTTGTCAGAAAATGAGATGAGCAACGTAGAGAGAAACATGTTTTTTGATGACGGAAAACCAGCTAGACTTTGGAGCTCTCGTGTGCGGAACTTCAGCCGACGAAAAAAAACACACCAAAATGTTTTTGTTCACAGACATTTTTTTTCTCTCTTGAATTGACAAAAATTGACTTTCACTCGTCCTTCAACCCGAATATTTTTTACCAAGACACCATACAATAAGTTCAAAAACATGATTTTTGTTCGAAACATAACCGGCAACTCGTTTAAATTAGAGTTTGTATGCTGTATGGGTTTTGAGTGTTGATGCTTCTGTCTGACGCGTTCGAGAAACGAGTCGAGTCGAGTCGAGTCGAGTCGAGTCAAGTCGGTGTCGAATCACGTCAATTTGGTGCTTTGAGTTAGCATACTTGCTCATGAAAGGTGTTTCGTAAATAAACAAGTATCCAAGGTTGTAATTCCGGTCTAATAAAAGTTGTATTTTGTAATCTCCATCATCATTAAATATCCGAATTGCGTTGTGATTCGATTGCGGAAAACTTCCTTGGTAACATATACCAAAATCCCTAACGTGTGAATTGGGCAACACACACACACACACACACACACACACCACATACCACATGCTTATTGACGACGACGACAACAAACAGAACAAGATTACCAACGAGTGTGTAGACACCATCAACATCATACCAATAATGATCATTAAGAGCGCACTGCGTCTGTAATCAGAGCGACAACATTTCCGATGTGTCGTTTGCGTTGTCCGTGTTAACTGAACCACAAACGTTCAATTTTACTTTTTATCAATGTTTTCATTGGTGGAAATGATTTCATTTTTTGCTTGCATTGATACACGTTTATTACTGGTTCCGTTAATTTCGTTCTTGATACTGTTTTACATAGTTTTTTTTTCGCTTAACCTGTACGTGTCGTATGTGTTTGGATATTTGTTTGTTTATTATTGCAAAGTATCAAGTTTGCACTCAATTTGAATAAATCAATTTTCGTCATGTGCAACGCAATAACGCAATACCAATTGTTGCATTTATCGCATGTGCAGCCCAAATCAAAATGCACCGCATTCCAACTGACTATGCAAATGGTAGAGAGAAAATTCGATCGCCAACTTTTTTTTCTTCTTCTCGGTTTGCCAATTTTGTTTTGTGTTGTACTTTCAAAAAAAAAAAAACAAAACAATTGCATTTTGCACACGATTGAAAACTAAATAAAATTGACTTTTAAAATAATATACGACATAAACACTTACCGCCAGTAGAATCCATATATCTTTGCATACTGTCAATATATCGCATAATTAAGGCCATAGTGTAACTAAAACATAAGGAGAAAAAACATGCATACATACATCGATTAGAAATACTGAGGGAAAAAAAATTGTTATTGAATTATTTATATTCAGAACTCGGTTAGTTTGTCAAAGATATTTCAAATTGTTTAATCTTCCGTCAAAAATGACCTTCCAACAACGACGACGTCGTCGGCGACAACGACACGACGACGACGAACGAGAGTGTACGTGTTTTATTAACTCTACACAATACAGACTCTCACGACATCTTATTTTTATTATTTTCAATTCAGAAGTTTCCATTTGTCAATCAATTGTTTCGAGCACTAAGTTTTTTTTTCACTTATCCACATATCGGGTGAATTAAATTTAAATAACTTAATTGCATGGAATATAATTCATTTTCTCAATCAATTTGCTTCTACGTATGTAAAGATATCCTTTAATATAATAATAGAATAAGTCATAATCGTTCATTGGCCGCAAGCGAAAGAATGTTAAATGCTGGAATATATCATGTCAAGTTAAAAAAAATTCCATTCAGCAGATGCGTGTCGCGCGTGAGCAAAAGAGAAAGAAAATTAAGAAGAAAAAGAATCACAAACTAATCTTTAGTTGCCACGTGTTTGTCCATTTTATAATGTTCGATGAATAAATAAAAGTTATTGCTTTTTCTTCATTTCTTTCTTCTTTATTTTGTTTTGTTTTGTTTTTTTTTTATCAAAACAGGTTTGTGATGAAATCTATATTTAACTTGCAAGTGAAATGCGCACCACTTGTTTCGTATGTTGAGATCATAAGCTCAAGTCGTTTCTAACGTTCTCGATTGATTGTTCATACATCTATTGAATTCGATCGATGGCGAAACTTTTCTCAAGCACACATCGGCTTTTCACTCAAACTTGAATTTTCGGACACTTTCTCAAAAACCCATCAAGATGCCAAGCAACTTGACCCATCACATTTGCATATCATCAACGCTTTGTGACGCAATTATTCTGCTGCAATACCACAAATATTCCTATGAAGCAAGTTAAACGAAAACCAAAGTGAAAAAGATGAAGAAGAAGACGTCGAAGAAAAAAACAGATGACTTCACTTTTTTTTTGCTAGGCAAACGCAATAAAAAGGACGTGTCTTAGTCGTAAATAACCGCTTTACCCTTTTTTTGCTAATAAGCAAAATTTGATGGAAAGAGCGCGAAATGAAAAAAGAAAAAATTGTCGCTCTGTGTATATATGATATGCACTAGAAACGGTGGAAATATTGCCGTGCCACAGTTTATAGTCTGTGTGGTGCTGGGTGACGGTGTGTTCGTATGTGTCGAACTTTTATTATATTAAACATGGGATATCGTGGTATGGTTTTCTATTTGAAAATGTCGAGCGTGTCGTTTACTGCAGGCAGAACGGTGACGGTAACGGCAGGGGGAATGTTTTTTTTTCGTTCCATTTTTGATAAGCTTACTCATATCGCTCATTTAACGGTCGGTTTGAGCGTGTGTTCGAGCTACCTTTTTTTTCAATACCTCATACACGCACAATGGTATGTTTATGATTGTGTGTATCTCTCTCTCACTCTCTCTCTCTCTCTCTCTCTCTCTCTCTCTCTCTCTCTCTCTGTGTGTGTGTGTGTGTGTATATACATGCGAATTGCAGACATTGAACGCAACGGTCTCGTGGGCTGGGGTTAATAATATGAAGAATAAACAAACTTTATAGTTTTATTGATCGATGGTACGCGATGCAAACGATATGTCTGTCGGCTATTGTCACCACATTTCTATCTACATTTATCTATCAGTTCCCACCTTCACTCTTGCATTAGTGGCAACAGTAGCAACCGCGCAAAGGTGCCCGTACTAAGTCCATTTTTTCGATTCCTTTTGAAATTGTCTATGGATTTTAATTGGTATCATTGCTTAGCCACTCACAACTACTGTTATTGTAATTTGTGTGTGCAGAACCTTGATTCAGCCAAGCCACTATGTTTATGGCGCGTAAAAAGAAATAATCAATAATACTATAATATGAATGCAACCGAAACAATAACATCGCACGCGCCAAATGTAAAACTAGAAACACAAAAAATGTCAACGTTTGTGCCGCTGCAGGAGAGAGAGATAAAAGAAACATCCGAAATGCAAGAGAAACCGGCTCAGAGAATATACATTACATTTTTAAATCAACGTATTATTCATATTATAAGGAGTTACAATGTTGAATATGTAACAAATTGTGATCAGTTTTTTTAATGGAAGGGAAAAAAAATATGGCCACTTGTTTCGCAGAACGCGTTTTTTTCTGCAATATTTCATTCAATTATTATTGACATTTTATTTATTTATATCTTCTATTTTTATTTCATTCTTCATCTAATGTCACTTATGCACTTGTAAACACCATTAGTGCACACATACACTCATTCAACAATCATATCCTAATGGGCTATCTAAGGTAAATGCGTATACGCGCATGCATATATTCGGTTAACAATTTCTTACGTCGTGCATTACAGATGCGAAAAAAAACGTCAATTACAGTTGTATTGGTGACAACATCAACATCAAGTGACCAAAATACGTCTACCAACAACTAGAACTTGTCGCAACAAAACCAGCCTCAACTATCTATCCCATGCGGTTTGCTGTCTTAAAATGACATCACATCGTATATAATTACTCATATCAATTTTAAGATATGAATATAAAGAAAAAAGAAGTGTGTGGAATTTTTTTATGGGCGTTTAATCTTGTCTCGGAACCACCACTGATATTGCACTGCAACAGGTGAACGGAACGGAAATTAACTGAATGATGGTGGGAAGAAAACAGTGGGGAAAAACCATCTAGACCACGCAAATCAATTCACATGGAATATCTAGAAAAGTCCATTGATCTTGACTTCATTCAAATCGACATCGAGGCTGTTTATACATCAAATGTCGTTTACCTATCATTTCCATTAATAAAAATCATGGAAACTTTTATTGGCTGCTCTTGAATGTATATTCGAACCACCATCAAGATATGCGATCAAACTGCTACGCTAAAATTCACATTTTGATTTTGAAACATCATTCAGCTGCTTATTTAAATTTCAACTTCATTCAACTATAACCTATTGCATATGTAACGAGCTCCAGTGTTGATGTAGCGTGTGTTGCATACTTGCTATTGCATTCGCGGTTAGATTAATGTAATCGTGGAATTGTTGTTGTTGTTGTTGTTTTCGTTTTTATGGCCAGTTCGTAATATTTAGCTCAAATAAAATCCAATTTTATTGTAATTATCACTGTAACAACTCCATAATCGAGCCAATTGTCAAGTGTTTGACTGACTGTTGATATGATTAAATGTGATGACAAATGGGACGGAGTATGAAAATTCGGCGCCCATCGGCTCTATCAAACGTGTATCCGTCTTTTTATCTCGGAAAAATTCTTTGTAAAAAAAAACGAAAACATACGGAATTGTGCGTCATACTTAAATTTAGTTGAATCATAAAGGACATTTTGGCTTTTTTCTCAATCACCAACGGATAAGATTGGATTCAATGGTTGAAAAGGGGTTTTTAAGTGGTTTATTCACAGTAAAATCACACAAATATCGTGAGTGTTTCATGTCACGAAAATCTGATAAATTACAAGCATATGATTCAGTGTATTCTCGAGCATACAAATGCTTCATCACATTTTGTTCGCTAGTCACATGCAGTGGCAGTGTTCGTATACGTTGGAATTTAAAAAAAAGGAAATTATAGTTTATCACTTGAATTGAATGCGGCTCTGATAACCGTCACAATTACCCCCGCTCTGACTTTAAATTACGTTCGATTATTATCGTTTGATTTTTGATTTAAACCCAATTAGATGTATTGAAGCGAATCCATTAGAATATGTTGATTATCTGGGAGACTTTGTTTCTTTGATTGTTTTATTAGCTGCCTGTGTAGAAATTGCCCATTATACGATGATACGATTGGCATTTGCAAATGTTGTTTTTATTGAAATGTTCTGATCGAAACCGAATGAAAATAAAATCAAAGGGGATTCCAATGAGTTCCGCATGGAATCCAATTAACTAAGCTGTCCAATCTATTAGCCATTATAATTGCCGAATGGAAAAAGTGATATCCACGCGCCAATGAATATCATTCAAATTGAATGATAAAAACAATCGGACGAACGCAAGATCGATCGATGCTTAATGATGCCAGCATGAAAAGATTCGACGAAATTCAACCAATTAGAATTCTTCGTTTATATGCTTTTTTTGTCATTTGTTATTGCATACATTATTCAGCAACTTTTTTTGCGATTTAATTTCTCGTTTTTGGCAGAGTTGAACTTTGAATACTTGTTCAAAGTTTGTCGCAAATGAAATTTCGGTATACGAAGTGGAGTGAGCGAGAGAGCAAGTGAGGCCGAGCGTAAGCTAGAATGATCGTCAACAATATTTGTATAGAAAACTATGATTCTTATTCATATTGCTCTATTGCTACAGCCACGTGAAATAAAATGAAACAAAAAAAAAGGTAGCCACTGCTTTAACAAATACAATGAAATAAGTAGCTTGCCTCGTTATGATTAGACGTTTTTTTTTCTCCGCTCTTTGATACTATTTATTAAGACGCTTTTTTTGCTACTTTTGTTTTGTTTTTGTTGCTTCCTTTATTGTGATGTGATGCGAAAATAGCAAAGCTTCCTGAGACAATGTAAATAGAGATAGTTTGATTGGGAGGAGACTGGCGCTGCAAGCAAATTATCTAAAGTCACCTTTCGAGAACTAAACAGAAAAATCACGTAGAATTGATGTTTCAGAGGCAATGGCACCGAAACGATCTTTTGATAACAATGATTTTGCATTCTTTTACAAATTTAATGCTCTTACTTGTTTTACTCCTCGCATTTGTATTTCTCTTCGCTTTGTGTGCATGCATGCGTGTGTTTTAGCTTTTTGTTGGAAAATTACAATTTCCATTTTTGTCGCGATTTGCGCATTTATTTAAACACATCGTCAGCAGCTGAATGAGTATGCGCGTGAAGGTTTCTTCAGCGAAGCACTTTTTCGAGTCTTTCAAAAGCGCTTTTGGAATGTAATAGATATTCACAAAAAATGCAAAGCAACGCACACATAAGTAGAAACAAGTTTCATAAGGACATGAAAGGTCGTCGAGACTCAGCGCAAAAGAGCACAAAAAAAATCGCGAACGAGCGTGTACTTATATCCACACATACACACACAACCCAACAAATATACAACCATTCGCCTCTTATTCGGCTTATTCATTCATAAAATTTTCTTTAATTTTTTACCTCGAACTTGGATATTGAATTTTATTTTTTTATTTTTCATTTCGGTGCAGTATGATCACAGATGCAGAGAGCGCACGCGCATGAACGCGCACACGACTTGATACTTCTGATCTACTTTATAAAGCTCAATGTGGACTTGAGTAATCGAGTAATCAAGTGCACACAGATGTATATATATAGAGTATAAATATATGCGTGCGTACGCAACAAAATGCCTCACATAATTACGCATAATCAATTATTCATTTTAGTGCTGTGTGTATTTCGTACGAAAGGTAACGAAATCATTTATTTTACTGCGTCAGCTCCAACGACAACAACACAATGCTGACGAAAAGGAATGAATTTTCAAATGTTTTGCAAGCAAAAACCACTTTTATGAAGAGAGAGAGAGAGAGAGAGAGAGAGTGAGTGAATGAAAAAAATGAAGTAAAAATAAATTGAGATCACATGCTATTTCAAATCGCATTCAAAGCAAAAAGAGATCGAGCGAAACCGAGTAAAAATAAATAATTATGACAATGTGCTCTTTAGTATGCACATTTAATTGGGACGAACAGAGACGATAATAGTTAGATATGTGAGAGTGTGTGCCAACTGTTTGAAAGCGAAATGCTTTATGAATGATTCCAGCTCAAATTTTTTTTATTTTTAAATTGCACAGAATTATTTAAATACACTTGGAATCAGATTGAACGATAAGCTGCAAGTGGGCAATTTTGTGCGAGACAACACCGAGAGAGCGATTAAAGAGGCATCCGTAAAGGCAGTGGAAAACACGTTTTTTGATTTGCTTTATTTTTTTTTCTTTCGTGTCTTGCATCTGAATTGAAAGCTTTGTTTCAATGAAAGAATTACAAAAACAGAGAACAAATTGCTCGAACTTTTATTGGTGCTACAGTAGCAGCAGCAGCGGCGGCAGTAGCAATAGCAGTAGCATATACCGGTCACTCAAATCTACTTGTATTTAGAGCTGATTTACTTGAATAGACTTATTATTACATAGTTTTGTGACAAAATGTCCTCGAATTAAATTCATATTCTTAGAAGAAGAAAAAAAAACAATTCTGTGTCAATAATCGACATTTGTGACTCTTTTTTTTACTCTTTTTTGCATGCACTCTCTCACGCTCATTCCCTCTCTCTCTCTATCTCTCTTTCTTTCGCGGTTGACAATTGTCTAGATCGTAACGATTCTCTATTTTTTTCCATCTAATTTACGTAATCTGACGCTGATCGGTAGTATAATGTGCTTTACGACCGATCAAGTGTATGCGCGCACTTTGAACGTCGAACGAAGGGTTACATAATGAACAATTTTACTGGCTAACCTGCTAGACGCATCGAAAATGTGTCGGGAATGCCGAACGAATTCTCGTATTTCTGGCTTTCAATTTTAACAGAATCGTCTATGTCATATAGACGATTTGCGATGAAACTGGAGCTACATTAATCGGGCCGGTTGTTATACATCGAGAGAAAAATGTCCGTTCATATTGTTCCTTCGTTCTGTGTTTTTCTCCAAATAAGCAAGGAAAAACCGTTTACAAATTGCTCACTTCCTCTCTCGAATGATAAAAATTCATATACATATCATAGCTGAATGGGAGCAGATAGAGAGAGAGAGAGAGAGAGAGAGAGAGAGAGAGCGAGGGAGAGAGAGAGAGAAAGAGAAAAAAAAGAAACAACTCGTGCGATAATTGAGTGCACATATGGTGTCCGATCACATATCTTGGCGATGTGATATTCGTTATTCGCATAATGTGGCCAAAATAAAATAAATGCAATTTCATATCGAAACTACGAAATTTTCGTGTGTGAGTGTGTATGTGTATTGATTGTACGAAATTCGTACGTGTTTGCATTATAGAAATAGCTTTCCATGTCCATTAAATTAAATTCAAAATTATTTACGAATTATGTTGAATTAATTGGACTGTTAATTTGATTGAAATGATTTGATTTCTTATCAGAAACAAATGAATGATCATCGAAAATACAACAGTTAAGTTTTTTTGTTCCTTTTGGCTCGGTTGCGTCATGTATTTGACCTGCATGCGTCCATTGCTTACGCATGTAAAATGATAATCAATGCTTGGCTCTTTTAGGTTTTTTTTTTCTTTCTTCTATAAACATATGTATACAATATTTTCGTTATGTTTCGTATATCTTTCACCTCGTGCACAACTGAGGAGATAGATTTAATCGACCGCTTTGCTCGCCCAGTCTCCATCAGAGCAAATCGGACGGCGCGAATTCAAAATGCGCTTTTGTATCATTGTTCATTCATTTTATCGGTGTAGTCAAGAATTTTCGATAGAACTCTATTCGAGAGATATCATTGGAAATTCGATTGAAACAATTTGAAATGCATTTAAAACGAAAAAAAACAGCAACAACCAGTAAACTAATTTGATTTTAAACAAACGACTACAAAATTTGTGTCATCTTAATAAATTGTATTGGATTGTGTTCAACTTACCGATTAGAATTTATATCACGTACTTTAGGTATTTCCTTTATTTAAGAGTTTCACTTTTGTTTATTGAGACTGCAATTTTATGTGTGAATCGATTGAACTGATTGAAAAAATGCTTTGATTCAATATATTGGTCCGTCGGTGTGTAACTATTTGCTTGTGTTTTTTTTTCTTTACTTCTCTATCTCTTTGTGTTTCTTTTTTTTCTGTCTCTTTTGCACGCGATTGATTCAATTTATATAGCGGGTGTTTGCGTTTACCTCAGCGTTACTGTGTTGCTCAAGCGCAACTGTCACAGTAGATTTTGTGATTTAGTCTTTGTTTCTTTTTTTTTCTTTATTTCACACTTTCAGCGTATTTTCGTCGTGGTATAACTTTATATATATTTAAAGGTAGTGTATTCGTGTCTCCTTCACTTCGGCTGCACAATCGCCTATAATACAATGACAACACAGAGAAAAAAGCATCTATATTAATACCAATTGCTTTGAGCGATTAACCTTAAAAACTAAAACGGAGAAGAAGAAGAAAACAAACAGCCAACAATATAAATATTCTAGCGGAAAGCGGTATTAGCTAACATCAATGGAACGAAAGTGTGAAATGATCGATGTGCAGCCAAACGATGTGTCTGATCGATTCGGCATTCGACTCTCTGCGATACGTGTGAGTGAGTAAGTGTGTGCGGCACACGTTAGAGCGATGAAATATGTATATGCGGGAATTCTTCACACTGAATTTAGAGCAAAATCGTGAAAAATGAAGAGAAGAAAAAAAAGACACCTTAACATTTCTACTTTAAATACTAACAATAACAAACACCGTGATCGTATCGTAATCGTAGCCAGTAGTTGTTGCTACGTTTATTATTATTATTGTTGTTGTTGTTATTATGATTAATAATGTGTGTGTGTGTGTGCGCTTTTTTTCTTTATTTCATTTCAATTTTTTACATAACTCAATTGAAAGTGAAAGAAGTAACGCACAAAAACGAGAAAGAGAACGAGCCGAGAAACAGAGAGATGATTTAAACTGTGTAAAATGAATACACGAACAAAAAAAAAACAAAAAAAAACATGATTTGACAAACAAGATTTCTGTTTGATTTTCGACTATGAATGTCTCATGTGTTTAAACAAGCACCAAGACTGAAAGAGTAAGAAAAAAACTAGCCTTATGTGCAAAAATCACCTATATGTAATTTATATGGTAGAGAAATGAATCGGGCCAACATTTTCGTTATATGATACGATCAAGAGGTAAGAGCAAGAGCAAAAAGGATGGACAATGCAATGCACACAAAACGTACGTATACAACAACGCTTAAGCGTCGTAGTCGACTACGACGACAACGACAACGACATTGACGGGGGCCTGTAATCAAACCGCAGAAAATTGTATGAAGGTGCCGAAGCAAAAGAGAAGAAATAAAAACAATAATTATCGCAACCGATTGATTAAAATTGATTTTTGTTTTTCAATTTACAAAACGAAACAATAAACGATCGATACAAGCCCATAAACGATCGATAAAAGAAAATGAGCGAAGAAAAAAATCTACACGTTTTTGAGTACGAATTTGTGGTTTTCAAGTTGATTTTCCATAGGTGAATTTTCAAGTGAGTTCGATATGTGTGGTGATATGTGGTATGTGCGCCACATAAATACGCACAGATATAATGATCGGTCATTTGAAATGCGAATAACTGGCTGACGCTCTACTATATTGAGCATAGTAGATTTAACGATTGAATATAGAAAGCATAAAAAACAAGGTACAAGCTAAAAAAAAATTTACTTTTTTTAACTGCTCTTTTTTTTCTTCTTCTTCTTCTTCTTCTTTCATACACAAATAATCAAGTGTTATGTACTTGTCATGCATGTATTATGTTGCAATTCATTTTTTTTTATGATTTATTCATTCGGTTATTTGTTTATGTTGGTGTATTGATGTGTTATTGATATGGCAGTAAACAAAACATTATCTTCGTGTGGTGGTGTGGTATTGGAGATGAGTTTGAGAAAAGCCACAGAGAAACGAGAGAAGAAAAAAAAAACATCAACAACACTCAAATGAATGAATATCTGTTAATTAACAATGTTATGTATTATTTTTAGAAAAAATGATGTCTGGATCACTATTTGTCTATAATGATTGAACGAATTGCTATGAGAAGGTGAGTGAGAGGCGATATGTGTGAGTGTGATTGCGTATGAGAGCAAGAGAAAGAAGGAAAAAATGTGATCGAATTGGAGTGTACATGAAGTGAAGCCAGGTATAATCGATTACAGGCATATGCCGAAATGGGGAGAAAAGAGTAAATAAATACGAGATTCGCAAAAATGACAGCCATCCAAAGGCGATAACAAAACACACTAAAAATTGCACAAGGAAATTCAATGAAATTGCTTATTGGAATGCCAATGAAATGGTTTTTTTCTTTCTTTTTTTTTATTTTCGGACGAAAAACTAAGCCCGATATCACTGTAGGCATGATATAATTTTTAGTACAAACACACTAAACGACTAAACACTTGATTGGACGATGTGTACGCGTACTTTATCGAATGTATACAAATGAATATTAACGAACGATTTGATTCCAATTGAATTGAATGAATCGATGAATGTTGGTTTTCGGACGCAAAATTTTAATATTTCATTTATCGGAGGTAGTGAAAAAAAATAATAGTGTATTATATCTTTTGCTCTATGCGATTTGACGACATTTTGCCTTGCCGCGCGTATATCCATAAAAAGTGTCTAAGTTCGTTGATGTTCGTTGAACGTACGAGTAGAAAGATATTATCAATCACTTCGACTAATCTACTTTAGTTTTGATATGATAGGTGGTTTTCGATTGGTTTCGATGCGAATAATGCCGCGAAGTATTTTTCTTTCTCCCTGTCGTTTGCTTCCATGAGCGCTCTTCTTCTTTATTTATTTATGCATATTTTTTCTTCTTCTTTCGCTTTTACTTAGAATAGCAATCGAATGTCATAACTGATGCAAACAACGCGATAAAAATATTATTCAAAAGCAAACCGAACCCAAATTGCAAACTATTTATGATATATGAGATATTTTACTGATATAGTTTAGCGCTCGAAGCGGATTAATAATTTGTGTTATGTGGGAAATTTATCTTGAAATGTTTCAAGTCTGACACACGTACATTTAAAAAAAAAAACAAAACAATCATCAAATTTTTTGTAACTTTTTTGCAACTCCTCTTTTTTCATGTATCGCGAAAAAAAAGGAAGAAAAAAAATTACTCTTTTAATTTAAATTTATTTCTACAGCTAAAGAACACCTAAGTTGATTAAAACACTACTAAATTGAAACTAAATTTGAATGCTATAATCATGTCAAGTTTTGCTCAAAACCCCTCTATCGATTAAATGTGCTCGCTTGTATGTGGTAGTGTACATGTACACAGGTGAATAATGTGTACGACATTGTGGCGCACGTTTTCCCTATAGTGTGCCAGCAATACATTGAAACCGGGGACCGTGCGCTTGTGTGAGTGAGCGACTGAGTGAGCGAACGATGTGGATGCGTTTGTGTTCATTCACACTGTGGCATACGCATCATACGGCAAATATCGGTACGGATAGCATACAAGAGGCAAATCGACACCACATTGGTGTTGTTCGTCATATCGTTAAGTAACCAAATTTATATACACAGAATATAAATATATCTATGCGATATGTGAAGAGAAACAACAACAATAACAACCGAAGAAAAAAACAAAATAATATTGTGTATTTGTGGCCGATAAACGTGTTGAATGTCTAAAAAAAACACCACACTGGCCAACCGTCATCATGTATTTCATTATTGTTATGACATTGTGTGCGTACGAAAAATCCACATGAAAACACCAAAATGCTCTCTGTGCATTCACACACACCACTTATACACGCAAAAACAGCAGCACGATATCGTGCGGCAACACGCATACGAATCATAATTGAATGTGTGCAATAAAGGAGTGTGTGTTCCACACATGTTTGATATGTTAGCGCTTTTAGGTATTTTGCTCAAGTTTCTTTTTCGGTTTTTTTAAATACTCTAGAAGCCTTGCGAGCAACTTGCTCACAGAACAAGATGATGTACCGGCATCGGACTTTCCGAAAACTATGAGCCAAACCTCGAAATTGGAGAAAAAAAGAGAGTAAATAATGAAGCAACCAAACCGAAAACATCTAGCCAACTAACCAACCAAACATATAATTCACCATCAAATTTGCGTCAAACAATGACGTGTACAAAAACACTCTAACCAAAACCGACATCCGAATTTCCGAGCGGTGACGCATGGTTACACAGGACTTTGTCATTTTCCAGTTACAAAATTTGCTGTCCAAAAACCAAGCGACGAATAACAAAAAACCAACGACACAATTCTATTATAATCAAAATTAATCACAAGTAATCGCTCCGTCTAATTTCGCTAATGCTCCTTCTGTCCATTTTATCATTGCCTGTTCATTCGCCGTATTTTATGCATTTTTCGTGCGAACAATCGTCATCGTTATCGCCATTCGCTTCAACCATAGTTGTGTTGAACATATTACTGGTTTAGTGACAAAAACGTTGACGAACACTCACAAAATTCACACTGATTCTGATTATAGTGCAAATGTTGATAAAAAAAAATTCCCTGAAACCCAATGGAATTCAATATATTGCAATAGCAAAAAAAAACTATATATACTAGCGCAACTCAAATCAATTTTCCGCTACATTTTATTCGGTGTGTACGCGCCCAATTCGAGTACGAAACATTTCTGTAACGATTTTTACTACTCTTTCAATTCAAATCAACAATTTGTTCCCATTTTTCACCGGTGCGAAGTTCAATAACTGAAATTTTTGCGAGAACTGCATATGCATTGCATATTCATTTTTGAATATCTATTTTTTTTTGTTGGCTGCAAAATTGCAAGCCAAGAAAATTTTGGTTGCGTTTCGTGTGCTCACTACAAAATCGTTTCAGCGCACAGATTTGCGTTTATGAGCACACTCTGGATTTTAATGGGTGTTTTATTGATTGCATTAAAAATGCAACATATTTTCATTTTCCTCGTCTCCATTCGAACAGTAGCGAGAGTGCATACAGAGCATTTGCGTGTCAATAATCGAGCAGCAAAATAGAATGCAACTTGAGTTTGATATGTTTATTTTAGCTTTGTAAGTGTTCCGTCTTCAAAATCTAATTGTGGTTTTAATCTCAGGAATAAAATACCCACATCGACGTCATCGCAATAAAAAGCCGATTCATTCCCGCGCATATGAATATCACGTTTTCGATAACTATTTAATTGGGAAAAAAACAAGACACATTTCGATTCCTCTATCCTATGTGCCTCTCTCTCTCTCTCTCTCTCTCTCTCCCTCTTTATCCATTATTTGCTTAGCCGCCACTCACAATGTTATTTATTTACATGGACGATCAGCCATCAAATAGCAAACGTGTTCGATGCCACTGCGCATATCCGATGGTCTCTTTAGTACTCTATTTATTGCCTGTCGCCTGTGATTCTAGTGGTTGCAATCGCCTGGAATAATTATATATAATAAAAACGAAAATTCCACGCACGACGTTAATATGCGGTATAAAAATACGACCGGCCAGACAGGCGTAAAAAATGATGCAGCATGGCAAACGTGCGTTCACTCGCTCGCTCGCTCGCGACTCGATACTCATTCGCGCGCCACTTCTTTCGCATATTCCAGCAAAGTGGTTGAACTTTAGAACCATCAGTGATAATGAATTGTGGTTATTTTTCCGATGACGACATCGCGCTGTATAACTATTACAAGAAACAAAACATCGGCACACAAATTAATGTTTACGTAAAATCTGCTCTCGCCATGGAAGTAAACAGTTTGATGATAGGTTTTTTTTTATTCTGGTTTCGGTTCATTACCTGCTTCATCTGTGACGTAAATATTCTAAATACGGATGAAAATTACCAAGATGAAGAATACCAAAGCGATATGGGCGAGAAAAAAAAATGTTAAGACGTAAAGCTGAGTTAAAAATAGATTTTAAGCGCGATGGTAGCAGCAGCAGCAGCAGCAAAAAAAACCATAACAAAAGATAAGCCATGACAAAAGAGATAAAAATACAAAAATAACAAAAGTTGGCAAATTTTATTCGAAATGTAAGGAAAAAGACGCACGCGCTATCGCCAGAAGTGAGCAGGAAGAGAAGAGAAAAATCAAAATAAGACGACCTCATCTCAACTTTAAATTAATAAGATGAAGCGGGGAAAAATGGCTTTTGTGGTGCATTTTAGAGGCTGAACCAGTTCAAAGCCGAACGAACGAACGAACGAACGAGCGAACGAGCGAACGAGCAAACGAGCGGAGGAGCGTTGAGGTGAATGTTGCCCGTGCATTATTGCAAATTGATGTAATGACGGTGTAACAGTTCGGTCGGATCGAGTTTGATCAAGATCATTTGCGCAAAGGGAAGAAGAATAATGTGGCCAATGACAAGAATGGAAATGGAAAGCACTTCGGATGACAATGAAAAATGGTGTTGCGCACTTTTTTTCGTACCACCGTCCAACCAACAACGTACACATACCAAACTTGTTTGGGGATTCGGTTGTCATGAACATAATTTATGATCGATTTAATGAGCAGATTTTTTCTTCATCTTTCAGTGGGAAACAAGTAGAAGCCGGCAAATCATGCAAATCGAAACGAAACGAGAAAAAAAACACTAAAGGGTGAACACATATATCTAATTCAAGTGTTCATTGGCGTCAATAAGCAATTCACCAAGCAAAGAAGGAGAACGGGAATGAGAACAGGAATGAGAACAGGAAAAAAACCCGAAAACATTGAATACCTCTTCGCTGAACTTCCCGTTTGTCAGATGTATTGATCAAAGTGCGTATAAACGAATGCAAATCAGGCGGTATCAATCGCAATGTCTTTTCGATCGGAGGTATTTCCGAATGAATCAATCAACCTCGTGTATATGATACACATTTACTTATATCAATTGGGTTTGGTTGCGTGCTCTGGCCATACAGTGTATTTTGAATTGTTTTTCTGCTTGGACATGGCAATAAATATTTGATGAATGTTGCTGAATCAGTGTGAAATGTGTCAGCTGCGTTCCCATCAAACGAAAATGATTATGTGACGAGGTTTGGTTTCGGTACGTAACATGTTCAATCACAACAAAATGCACCGAAAAACGAAAAAAAAACGATTCAAAACGTAAGCATGGATCCAAAGAAAAGGCATAACCCGACTTACATCGAATGCTCGATGAGCGCGATGACTTTTCTTGTGGTATGGTTAAAAAAAAATGAAAGGAAATTTGTTCAATACCTATCCAAAATGCTTGAATGTAGCTCTTGTTTTTTTCGTACATAGTCCAGTCTTCGTACATAGTCCAGTCTTCTTATGGTTTTGTGCGCTTTATTGTCTGGTCAAAGTGAAGGCCATGACAGTGACTTAGTGATTTCTCGTTCTCTTGTTCAATATGCCGCCATCGTCATCGTCGTGTTCGTTTTGTGTCGTGTCGATTTTTCTCCACAGTATCTTAATATTTTATCCAAACGTGACCAAGCGACATTTCTTCGGTATTTTCAATGCTGTTGCCGTTTCTTTTTTTAATGTTCATTTGTTTTGTTTTGCTTTGCTGTGTTTTTCTTTTCTTTTTTCTGTTTTTTTCCTACATTTTGTCTTCTTTCGAATTTCATTGGGTATTCACTCCTTTTACTCCTATTTATTTACGCCAATAGATCACAGCGAATAAAGAAAAGAGGTAAAAAATGCTTTACTACGGCAGTTGTAATATGATGACACTTAATTAAGTTGATAGTCACAGCAGAACGATGAGCCATGCCATTTGAGCACGTTGCCTGGAAATATAAATACAAAAGTGCTTGAGTCTCTCTCTCTCTCTCTCTCTCTCTCTCTCTCTCTCTCTCTCGCTCTCTCTCTCTCTCTCTGTGTGTGTATGTGCGGTGGATTTTTCACGTTCATTTTGTATGAGAATCATAAGATTTCCACTTGATCGTCAAAATATAATTACCGCGTCTCATTGAAATTCTGATAATGAACTAGATAATTAGATTTCGAGAGCGCGGGAGCGAGACAATAGATATGTCCGGTTTGTTGTTACGACTTTAAATAATAATGAAACTGTCGGCATATCAAATGCGACACAAGATCTCATACACCAGATAAGGCGATTTTGTTGAACTTTATGGCCAAATTCAATGTCATTGACAAGTGTACAGTGAACACTTTTGCTGGTTTTTTTCCCCTCTTGCTGCTACTACCGATGCTGCTACTGTTGTTGTTACTGCATTTTAATTGAAGATCTAATATAATGGAAACTACACGCTGTTTCTTCTTCGTAAGAAAATAAAGGTAAGAATTTTTATTTTGCTTTGTTTTTTCTTGCTATAAACAGAAGTGAGACAAATCAATTTTCGGTACAGTAGACAAAACAAAAAACGAGTAAAAGATTCCGGAAATAATTATTGGTCATGCGACCGCGTACGATACACCAATTGTAACAAACTACTAAAGCTTTTTGAACACAGTTTTGTCTAAAGAGCACAGTTTTGTAGATAAATTTTTAATTGCTTCCGAATTTGACATTTATCAAAATCTTCAATTTTGAAGCAAAAAATTTAGATTTAGTTTTTTTAAACGGTTAAAAGTTCAGTTCCTGAACTATGGTCGAATGTAATAAATTTCGAGAAGCACTCCATGTGGATTTGATCAACAATATTACTTCTCTATTGTTATGACAGCGCCGATAATTCAATAAATTTTGTCAAAAATGGTCAATAAAGCTGCGTTTTAATTTGATCTTTCGATAAAGATGTTTATGTTTTTTTTCATTCTGGCTAACACAAAAAAAAGATTATGAATATTTTTATTTAATGACGACGTATAAATTTGTTTAATATCTTTAAACGCGATGAACCTGTTTCAATAAAGATGCGCAGCTAAAGCGGATGTTTTTGGTCAATTTTCGGGACATGCTTGATTTATGCAAAAAGATTCACAAACGGGATTAACTGATTTATCTAAGCAACTATAATAATGAAAAAAAAATAAATAAACAGAAAAAACCGGCTTAAGAAATGCAATTAAAAAAAAGAAAAAGAATGAAAATTGTTTAATTGCTATAGAGCACAAGAATTGTATATTTATCCATCCTTTTTGTATATAAATTTTCTAAACATTATTCTAAATGGGTATAAAAAAGAGCATTTTCCTTCCTTTTATTTTAGGTTGTCTCGTTTAAATTAATGTCTATTTTCTTTTTCTCCAGCTTAATGAATTACACATTTATAAATATGAATTTGTGTTGCATTTGCGTACTTTTGTTTTGTGTGTGTGTGTGAATGCGTGAATGCACTGTGATTGTTCACTTTTAACCATCGATATTTTTTGTTGTTTGTTTGTTTGATTGATTTAACCAAAAAACACCCATTCTGAATAGTTGTAAAATAAATTAAGCCTATATGTGTAATTTTAAAACATAATTTCTTTTTAAAAAATATAGATTTTCTTCTTCTTTCATTTTGGGATTTCATAATATTTGATTTTTGATCTTGTTTTATTACTCCATTGTTGTTGTTGTTGTTTTTATTTTACAGTAAATAAAACTAAAGAGGCTGTATTTATATTCATTGTCATCCCTAAAGTATTATTACATTTTTTATGTGTGTGTTTGTTTATGTTTCTCTCTTTTTCTCGTTTTTTCTCTTCTTTAAATAAATTAATAGATTTTCTTTTACATTGTTAAATATTAGATTTGAATTTGCAATTTATGCTACTTAATAATATTTCATGTTGATGTTTTTTGCTTCTTCTTCTTCTGCGGTTGTTGCTAGAGCTTTACTACACAGCAGACGAATTATAAAATTTGTCATTTTGTTTTAAATAAATCTGTACAATGCCAATGCGTATAATATGTGATTATTTCCCGAAATGATTGTGTGGATTCATTGTTTCGCATAAATGTGTTTCAAGAATTGTAAAAAAGTATAAACGTCTGCACATAGTTGCGCATTCCGATTTACAAAATAAATGCTGCTTGAATGACAAGACACATTCAGCTAATAAAAAAAAATCCTCCAGTGTAATTTGCCAGTTGTTTTGTTTAGGTAAGCTCTTCATTTCTTGAGTTGAATTAGATGTTTTGTAATTAGAATTTTTTTTCTTCACTTTTTTTATTCAAGTTTTTTTTCTTTCAACATGAATTAAAATATTTGAATTCGTTGTTGTTCTTTTTTCTTTCGGTAAAAATTTTCCAAAAAAAAAGTTATTATCATGTTGCTACAAGACTGAACAATTGCTTCGAAAGAGAAAAGAAAAAAAAAATATTTCACTATCAATTAAATATTTATGCAAATTCATTTTTGTAGACAGATTGTATTTATTTAACAGCCGTTTGTCGATTACGTAAATAGCTTTGACCATTCTCGCTAACGCCATTCTTGATGCCATTGCCATTGTTGGGATTTGATCCGTTTGCCAATTGACTATATCCATTGGCAATGGTCGTCTCTTTACCGTTTTTGTTGTTGGTGTAATGCTATTTTTGGAGAGAAAAAACAGAAGAAAAAATACGATTAAAAAATCGAGTATAAAACATGAAATCGAATGTTTTTTTTTTCGTTTCGGAAATGTATCGGAAAGTTTTTAGATGTTAAAAAGGATAAATGAGACCATTGAAATTGTGCGCATTAAAATTTCGAGAGTATCGACCTAATTTTGGTGTGTGACAATTTCGACTCTGGAATTTTTGTATTTTTTTTTTTTGCTTTCTTGGTTTGTTTGTTTGACAATTTCGTCTCTGGATTTTGATGAGCCATTCGAAAAATGTGTGCCGAATCGGAAATAAAAATTCGGCTAGAGGGACACAACACAACACAAAAAAAGAAGAAATAATACTTACGCCGTTGGCAGTGCCGTTGCTTTTGCCATTTTTGAGTGATGCTTTTTCGGGTTTCGATGTATATTTGGTTTTGTAGAAGTCAGAGAATAAGAACAAGAACATTGCACCATGCAAACCGATCCAGATCATGAATCCTTTTGGATAGTCGCATTCTCTGAACAACAGCTGGAATTGATGAATGAAAATCGCCACAAATTGCACCATTTGGAATGCGGTCAAGTACTTCTTCCACCAAATGTACTTTTGGTATTTTGGTCCCATGGCGGCAATCATATAGTAGAAGTACATAACAATATGCACAAAACTGCGTAAATAAATAAAAATGACACAAACACACACATACATACAAGTTGAAAGACATGATAGATACATATGGCAGCGTACAATAGAGGTGTTTGGTAACTTACGTGTTTAACATGGCAAAGAATGTGCTGTGACCGCCTGAAAATAATATCGAAAAGAAAACGTGAATGAGAGAGACAGAGAGAAAAGAGAAGCAAATGAAAACATTTAGTCAAACGGAGTGTATGACAAAATTGGTTCCTATGTGGCAAATGAATAAATATATATAAATAAATGTGACTTTGTGCTAATTTTGCACAAAGAACGGTGTCAATAAAACCATTTTTAAGGTTACATTTGGACACATTACGTTTCAATCGCATTTGCAAAGGAAAATACAACGATTTGTATTTCTTCTTCTTCTTTTTTTTTGAATTATTTTGGTTATTCCATTTTGAAATGTTAAACAAACAATTGATTTGATTGCATTACAACGAAAAGAGGTGAAACTTTCAAAAGTAACATCAAATGTGCAGACTTTTCTTCAAACACATATAATTGTCGCAAAGTTGGCTCTTTCAACACTTTCAAAACTCGTTGACAGACGTTAAATCGACTCTTGAAGATATCAAAAGAAGTAACAAACATTTAATCAAATTGCGGCCAAAATAAATTACTCCAATAATGGCAAAAAGAAGAAGCGAGTATCCAACCTGGGTAAACGCCATAAAAATTCAAATCAGCGTATAAATTTAAGCATTGATTTTTTACGTATGTACACACACATACACACAATTGATGTGCGTGTGTATTTATTTGCTACCGTTTGCGAAAAAAGGCGACCACAACAGCTAAGTTCTTTATGAATTGGTTTTGTTACCTGGTGCAAATTTGAGTCCAAGCCACACGGAGAAAGGCATACAACCGTGATGAATAACATGTAAAGTTGAAACGTGCTCAGTCTTTTTTCGCAAATTGAAGAAAAATGTGTCAAAGAATTCCGTGAATTTAGCTATGTAATACCACCAACAAGTAGCCGCCATCTAAATCGAAACGCGCGAGAAAAGAGAAAAAGGCATAAATTTTATACTCAAATAATTCGATGTGTGTCGAAAAATATTTAGCACAATGAGTGGCGGCGACGTCGACGACGGCGACGTTGACGACGGGGAAAACATGCAAAGCAGAACAAAAGAGCGCGCGCAACCAGAGGAAGGCGAAATATGAACATGATCATTGATCATCACTTTATATGATTATTACGCACGGCAATTGTTTGCATACAATTTATCATCACGGATTGCGATCAGTCGATGAGAAGTGTCATCGATGCGTCCCGCATCCGGCTCCTTCTTCACTGCACAATATAATAATCGGTAAATGCAACTCATGCCGCCCATCACATTGTTTAATGTAACAATTCAACTTGAATTGTAGTGCTATTTGTTGTTTGCTCGTTTATTTGTTTGTTTGCATCAGAAGCCACACCGTTCAAATTTTTATCAAAATGCTCAACAACGACAAATTGCAACGGATAATCAACGACTATTTCGAGTGCTATTCATGCAAATCACTTTCGCATCATTCTTTGTATGCAGATAATTGCTAAGCTTGATAATTATCAATTTATGAGTAACATGAAAATCCGTGAAGCTTGATTACTTTCGACATTGTGGTAATTAAAAGCAATTACAACCAAAAAAAAAAAAAATTATTCACAGAGAAGAAGAATAAATCTGTTTTTTTTTAAAAGAAGAATCTTATAGCATAGAGTTCAATGATAATTAAACTTACCCTTAAGGCTAGTGGACTGTTCGAGTAATCAACAGGCTGACATTTAAAGCTATAATGACCCCACCATCCGCTTGCAAGATACTGTTACAATGTTTCGTCAATCAATCCATAATTGAAGAATAAAGTACAGCGCACGGGCGAGAGAGATAGGGAGAAAAAAAAATGCAAATCCATTAAAATGTAGTCAGTGAATAATTTAGTCTATCAATATCACACGAAATTTCACGCGAAATACAAAAGAATCGCTTATTTATCATACAAAACGATTTCTGCGAAAAACGTCAAGAACTCGCGTAATTGCAATTAAATTCCGAATACAATGCGGATAAAATGAAACATTACGTATGGTGTAAATCACAAGAAAATTCGGAGTTGGATACAAGCCTATACGTTCGAAACGGAATTTTTGTGTATTCATCATGAAATTTAATTGTAACAACGTGATGCTATTGTTTCTTTTTTTGGGGGGCTTGCCCAAGTTAGTAATAATTAACGGGTTTTTGATAAAATTTCTATTAGATGATTGTTTTTCGTAAATTGTTACTTACTTCATAGAATATCCATATACTAAATACGGTTTGAAAAAGATTATAAACTACTAAAATGTTCCTTAAGTCGAATGGCTTGCGATTAGCCATTATTTTTGGCATTAGGCTTTTGTTGAAATATGCATAAAATAGGCAGAGACCGATCGTTGGAATAGGTGACGACATCATCGGCCAATCGTTCACCCGTGGATCTGAAAATTCGAGCAGAACAAAAAAAAAACATTCAGGTTTTCCATCTAGGAAGACTGAGTGAGCTACGTGTGTCCTTGTTTGTTATTTGAAAAACAAAGACCGCGTGCCGTGCTGCCAAAGTAGCAACATTTGATGTCTATTCGATGATTCTCAGTGTCTGTGGACTTTGTACGACACAAACATTTCAACTGCGAAGCAGAAAAAAAAACCATACGTACCACTTTTATTATCCATCAGATCCCGATACCAATCATATACATCGTGTAAAACGTACGCCATCGTAACACGTGTCAATAGGTCTGCGGAGGAAAAACCAAAAAAAAGAACGTCAACGATAAATAAGTGTACACAATTTTGGTGCGTCGTTTGGTCGGGTAATAACAAACAAATTAACCAAAGAAACAAAACGGATCCAAGTTTAACGGATGTGACAAATCAATGATAGAGAACGAAAAAAAAAGAAAAAAAAACCAAACAAAATAATAAACAGATGAATATAGGCAAAATATTATAAAATATTCACGGCAAACGAACGTAACGAATGTTTTTTACACTAACCACATACACACACACACACGAAAACAACTATTTCGATTTTATTTGAGCGGATTTCGAGTGAAATGGCCAGTTGATCGGCTCGATTAGTACAAATAACAAAACGATCGGTTAGAATTGGTGAAATGTTTTCGATCTGACTTCTCAAACATGTGCGCACGGTGCAGTGAATGAAATACTAATAAAATGCATGATTGAAATAACGACTGATTATAAACCTGATATAAATTTATATTCCTTTTTCTCAATCTCTATCTTCCTCACTTTCAACAAGTCTATTCGACAAAAATGACAATTAATTTGATTGCGAATCACACAGGCACGAACATCACATAAATAAACACAATTTATATATGATTCAAGCAATTTTCTTCCTTTTTTTTTCAAATCAAGATATTCTATCAGAGACAACGAACAATATCGCGCTGCTGTTGTCACTGTTGCTGCTGTTGCTGCTGTCTGGGTTGGCAATAGCCGTAGCTTTAACTTTTGTACTCGCACTTGTTTGTCCGCTTAGCCATCTCTTTTTTAATGAGTTGATGTTTTAATATTTTTTTTGTGGTTGGTTTGGTTTTGTTTTTAATTCGTCAAGTGTACGAGTATATTTCGTTTTGTTTCGTGTGTGTGTGTGTGTGTGTGATTGACGCAGAGGAAAATTAAAGCAACACATCGCCACTGTATTGACCACTTAATAATCTACGATTGAATACGTAAATTCGCGCGAAAAATGCATTCTTTTTTCAAGGAAGATTGGATTATAATTACAGTTGTAACCTTAAGTTGCATCACGTACACTTGATTTTTTCTTTTTCATTATTTCGTTGCTTTGTTGCATTTAAACATTACACAACGAATGGCTTTTCATTTCGAACTGGACAATCAAATGGATTTTACGGCCTCTTATCGGACCAGAAACTGAAATCAAAGGTGCTGAGCTGAATGTTTTTTTTTCACTCGTCACACCAACGAATTCGCTCACAAAATTTTATTAATAACATCGATCGAATCGTGAAGGAAAAAAAATCGAAAGACTTACAACGTTATCCTGTAGTGTTTATAAGTTAAAAGATGAAACGATTTTCGATTGTATGTTGTTATTAGGCCGACAAGTAAGTGAATGAAATAAGTAAGAAAAAAAATATTCTGAAACCAAAACTATGGGTAAAATTTTGATATCACCGTTAACGTTAACGTTGAAAAGCGTGCGCTTAGCTCAAAATGTGTGCTTAAACTATGGCCAGAGCATTGTTTCTTGTTTTTTAAGAGCCTCGTAAAGCGTCTTTGCTACAGTGTTTCCCTTGGTTCTGCTCTTGTTACAATGTGTTTCTCTACACACACGCACACACACACGCGCATACATGAACACGTTAATGATGTTGGAATCAAAGCTAAAGTCGTATACGCAAATTGCCATTTAATGTATTCAGCTGGCTGTATACCTGTGCCTGCTGTTAGCCTGCCTCTGCATATATAACATACACACATATGTTGTGTTGTGTTGTGTTGTACCACAATAAACTGACTTATCTATGATGTGTTTCTAATTACCGGATTTTTGCATTCATTAAAGAATTTGCTTTCTGTTTGTCGATGTTTTTCGATGTGTTATCCGTTTACTGTTTTTTTCCTGCTATGTGTCTCGTTCAAATTATTTGATTAGCGCCTGGACAGCGAGTGCTGTTTGCCGAATACTTTTGGATAGTCGTATTAGTCGAAATGATATAGAATGAAACGAATCTGGGGAAGGACTATTTGGAAAATTTTGTTGTTGTCATCGTTGCATTGTGCCTGACGGCATATCGATCATTTCAGCACGTATCGATATCAATTTACATTCCTGCCGAGCAATACGTGCGTTTGTTTCGGAAATCGATTCATGATCACTGATCGCATCAAGTGCATAGCATTTATATTTTGTATTTAATGGGAAATTTCAGTGTGAATCAATCTACGTCACTTTTTTTCACAACATTTCAAAAACATTTTCGCATGATTTTCGGCTCATGTGAAAGGGGAATATTCGGGAAACGACTTTTTCCTCATCGAAACAACCTGCCGTTGAGCAACAACAACAACATCCGAAAAAAATGAAATGTCGAAAAAAAAGAAACGGCGAACGAAATCGGAAAAAAAATCGTACGTGTTGTTATCAACCGTATCAGCAGCATTCCATACGAGCGCATAATCTATGCTGATCGTTCTTCTTTTTTCAACTTATGATCTCCACAATTTATCGTCGTCGTCGTTTCGATGTTGAAATTTAATTTTCATGAATCAAAGTTGAATCGTTTACACTCTATCAGCGTTGATCTTATGGTGTCGCATTGCCGTTCGTGTGTATGTGACCGTAAATTGGTTGAACATACCATACCGATTGATTTGAATGCAACACCCAGTATTTATTATCAGAAGTTCACCTATATTCGAGAAAGAGCGCGCGCGAGAGAGAGAGAGAGAGAGAGAGAGAGAAAAAAAAAATTAAAGCCCAAGTCATTATAGCCTGGAGAAAACTTCTCGATGTCGGCGTCATTATCATTTAAAAAGATCATCTGTATGAATTGATTGGCCGCACCGATTTACATATAAATGCGTTGAAACGAAATCAACAATCACCGATGGGTTTACAAATATAATCATTGTGATTGGATGGATATACATGACTACATGCATACGCGTATTCAAAATATATCTATATACGTGCATGATGTGGAAGCTTTGCTTGGAAACAACAATTCGTAGCCCGAGCTGCATTCAAAGTGTGTGTCATTGAAAACAATGTGATCAACTTTCGTTTGAAAGTCCTATTTGGTGTGTCTCTTCTTGGGGGGAAATAAAATGTATACGGTAAGTTTTGTCATTTCACACGCGTTTGGATCGATTACACCGACCGAACAAAAAAAAAATTCAAAACAAAAAATTATGCTCAAATTGGTATGTTCGTACGTGTGTGTGTATATATATATATATGTGTGTGTGCATGTGTATATGGAGAAGCCAATCATAATGTGTGGCCAATTACCAATAATGCCAATGTGTGTGGGTCTTGATTGAATCCAAACGAAAAGGGAAGAGAAAATTACCAAATATACGAATATTTTTTTTTTTTTTGGAACCAGTAAAGCCGATATAGACATTTCTTTCATCATCGAATGCCTTGGCATTTTTTTCTTCTTCTTCTCGTCAATGTTTCGCTTTTGTTTTTATTGAGGAGTCTTTCACGGAGCGAAAGTGAGCTTGCCAGCACTTAATTATGTCGTCAGTGTGCAATGGAAATTTTCGTGGAACACAATTATCAACGTCATATTTTGCTTCCCTTGCAACACACCGTTGAATGTGTATGCACATAAACTCTGACTATTTCTGCACTCGTAATACTTCAATCATACTTGTGCGATTGTGGTGGTAGTGTGCAAGTGAGAAACCATTTAAAATATATGAAAAAAAAGAGTATAATAAAGAAATATGTAATGCCAGCCGAACCGTAATCCAGCGGATTCGATACATATAGATATATATAGATGTGTGTCTACTGATTTCGTATGTATGTTGTAATTTCGCTTTCAATTTCATTTTAATATATATTTTTTTCTCTTCTGTCTTGAATACCTTGATTGTGTGATATATGTATATGTTACATTTTAGCGTTATTATTTAATTCTCGATTGCTTGTCGGTTATATCGATCAATTCATTGACCGGAATATGCAATAGAAATCATATGGCTTGCATTTGACGAAACGCACAATCTAGCATTTAGTCGCAAAGCTGGATCTCGCAGCAACAGCAACAGCAGCGACAGCAATCGCCGTATTGGAATTGAAGACAGGGCAGAAAAACCGAAAGAGATTAAGAAAACTGCCATAAAAAACGATTTTACGATATCACACTACGATTAACGAGGTGAAAGTCAAAATCGTCTATCACCTTTTTTTTTCATACAGCTTTGACAAAAAGAATAAGAAGAAGAAGAAGCAGAAGAGAAGAAGAAGAAGAAGAAGCAGAAGAAGCAGACGATAACATAGAGTGCGTAGCGCATTATTGGATAGCGCGTGTCCAGCGCGTTCAGTGCCACGCCGATATACATACGCACACGAAATAATTGCATATATCATCGAATAATAAAAAAAAGGTACCACTTGACTTGTAGCTAGATGTGATTGTGAGTGTGGCTGAGATTAGATTCAACGCAAAACTCGATAATTAATAATGTTGACAAATTTTTCGCGAAAATTGTAAATAAATTTCGTTTAAATACAGCCACTTTTCTCAAGTGCCAACTTTTTTTTGTCCGTGTTCAAAGTAGCAAATATTATCTAACTGTTAGTCATTCCGAAAAGCAAGTGTGTGTACACACATTGCTATTTACTTCCTCCTCGCCACAGCTTTTAAAGCCGCCCAATGTTAAATGAATCATAGGCTTCTAACAATAAAAAAAAACAAGCAACAAATAAATAAAACTGATTATGTTCAATGGAACAACGTTAATGTCGGTCGGTCGGTCGATCGGCCTGTGTGTACATACACACATTATAATCATGATTACGTTTTCGGAATTATTTAATTTATAAATGGAGAAAAATTAATAATTATTATGTATGTGCAGTGGACGAGAAGTGGAATGCATACTTCAATCCCGTCTGATTTAACCTTCCTGTTTTAATTAGGGATTAAGCTAATGTTGAACATAGTAACATTTGGACAGTGGATTCGTTATTGCTTATCGCGCTAATGCGCGCGTATTTGCATGTTTGTATATACGCTCAGTCAGTCAGTCAGTCAGTCATTCAGTGAGTTTTAATAAAAAAAATCTCTTGGCACGATAGTGAAGAGCTCGCAGCACACTCCCACTCTAAACTCCACGTCATAAGCAAATAGCTCATACCTCAATTTTGAACAAAAAAAAAATATGAACGAAGAAGAATTTATATCAATAATTCACAGCGTACACAAATCCACCAATGTATGCCCTCATAAGCATACATAAAATACTATAGCAAATAATGCGTGCTTACGATTCGATTACACTCATTCGAAGGGTATGAAGCATAGTTTTCGGATGTTTATATAATATAATGTGATTCCATTCGATTCATTTGTGCCGACAGTCGGTTGTATTGGCCGTTTGCTGGGTGAAAAGATGCAATGAAATTGATATGGTATGTCGAAGAAGAAGACGACAACAACAACAATAAATGCGTACGCCGAAACCAATACCATCACGAAACGTTGTGGACTGTGTGGAGGCCCATTTCTACGTAATCACCTTTTACAGTATACCATACGCCTTTGTTTTGCTCGTGTTCATATGCTTGCCATGGGTTTATGTGTTACGACAACGACAACGTCGACGACAAAGCATAGTGACAAATAGATCGTCACTTAAGTAACGATGACCGTTTGTCAGAGCACTCTAAGCAAAACACACACACACACACGGATACACTATTTGGTTAGTCATAACACTATTATTGCCCAATTTCTCATTAAATTAACTGAAATAGCCCAAAATGATATGGTTTATGCGTTTATTTTGTCTACACAAATTTGTATTTTCCCATTTGATATATATTCCATTGGCAATGTGCAAATGAATGTTGCTATCAATTGTATCAATGCTTATCGGCCCGGACGAGAGAAAGTGTTCGGCATATAATATTTACGCATATTGACGTATTGTTTATATATCTCACAAATGAACGAAACAGAAAAAGAAGAAGGAGAAAAAATCGTGGTATTTTGCTGTGTATATGAATGATACCGTTGAAGTATACTTGACAGCGGCATCCGATAAACGGGCAAAAAGAGACAGATGACCAGGCGACAGAAAGAAAGTGAGCAACAAAATAATAACAACACACGAACGAACAAATGAGCCAGCGAACCAGCCAATGCACTGCGGTAGATAGACAGAGGCAAAGCGGATGATAATATTTGGCGAAAGCTAAAAATTTGGTTAAAAGACAGAATCGGCAATTCAACACGAATAAAATTTTAACTGAAATAAACGCAACACAAACACACACACGATATTTTGTACGAATTTCTCTCCTCCTTCATTTGTTGCTGTTCATTGCTGTTGCCATCAAAACCCGTCGATGCTCGACGAAACCCGTTGAGGTTCATCCGAATCCCGTTGGCATACGTCGCGTCGAAAACAACACAGTACACCAGTAATTACAAATTGTAATTCTTTTATTGATGATTACCTCCCTTTTCACTCCATTTTCTTAATGTCTTGCATTTGAGGTTAGATCAAAATATGGTTTAGCATACCAAATGTTCTATTACCTTTGTGTGTGTGTTTTTTTTTTGGACGAGTTTGTTTTTGCGTTTGCTTTTGGATTGCATACCATACTTTAAGTGTCACGCGTTCGTTGCTGTTTGTTGTTCGTGCGTTTTTATTAATAGTGTCAATCGATTAACGGTAATTCCATAAACAAGAGGAGACAGAGGGAAAAAAACAGCAAACATACAATTTATGTTTTGACAAGAACAAAAACGAATAAAAATTTCACTCAAATCGAATAGAACATAAAACGTCAATCAAATAAAACTTAACAGTCAAGTCACCAATCAAAACTTACTGAATCCGCAAAAAATTGAAATTTAAATCATTCATGTGTATTCCATTTTAATTTTCTTTCGTTTTTTTTTCTTATTTCATTTTCGTCTCGTGTTGTGAGCAAAAGAAAGAGCGAAAAACTCTCGGATTTGTTTTTTTGTTTTGTTTTAAATTTTGTTTTGCACCAACAAATCGCTACAGCATCACCATAAAAAACTATTGAATAAATTTTCTTTTGTTCCTGAACCGAATCAATCAAATTTTACTTTGGTGAAACTGCTTCGGAACGAAAACCATTCAAGAAACACATGAAACCAAAAGCCGATAGCTTCTCAAATAATTTGACACAATTTTCACTGTAGAACTTTTACTGAACGACATTATTTTCGGACAAAATCCCAATTGGTCTCCAACAAACAAAACTTTTGACGGATCTGTCAATTCCAATTAGTTTACTTATGTACAATTCGTAAGATGTGTCGAATGAAAAAAAAAATTCTTTTATTATTCGTTTTATCGAGGGACAAAACCATTTTTCTCCCTTTTGGTTCGTTGGTTCGTGTTTGTTCGATTGATTAAATGTTTGTTTTATGCGTTTATTTCGCCTAAAATCGATCGATTTTCTATCACCAATAGTATAACAGAATAAAAAAAAGAAGATTGATTTACTTTTCTCTCTATAAAAATATTTTGTTATGTGTTTTGTGTGCTGTTACTTCACAAATATATTTTTTTTTGTTACTAGCAAGCGTGTTTCTTCCGCTCTACTCTAAGGCAACTTTCCTACTTAAAGTAAAAAAATCGCAGATATCAAATATATCGTGTAGATTTTTAGTCTGCTTTCTCGTCGCTCCGTAGGTCTGTATGTATATACGGTGTGTGCGGTGCGGCATTGTATGTGTGACAACGGGCTATCTACACGTATGCCATGAAATGGTGTGTGCGCGCTTAATTGTGAACCGGAGCAATATTATTGGAATTTTCAGTGATGTCAAAAATTTATTTGTAATCACAATTCCGTGGAAATTTAGATTCATAACACACACTCACCAGCAACACTTCTAATTCTGTTTCACCAAGAACAACAACAACAACAACAACAACTGAAAAAATTCTTTGGTCCAAGAATTTGTTTTTTCTCTTTCTGATTTCGGCTTTCGAGTTTTGTGTACTGAACGAATCGGTCAAACCAATAAAACAAAAACAAAAACAACAACAACAATAACACTACAAATAATGCTCAATTGACTTTCGAATGATCTCGTTTTTTGCTGGTCAATTTCATTTTGCACAAACAATTCAAATCACGTTTCACATCTACATGTGCATTTTTATGAATGATTTTTGACGGTTCTAGAGCATATGGAGGTCTTGGATAAAAAAAAAAGAAAAAAGAAGTACGGCACTTGTCAACGAATGACGTTTTGTAACATTAGATAAAAATGCCGGGCCCAGTCATACCCATCTTCTGTCATGAATCATTGAATTGAATGCCAACTCTGCGCCCAAACACCATTCGAAGAACAAACAGTCTCCATCTTAATTTATCACAATACACAACATGCGATAAAATTTACAATCAGAACGGAATTTGTGCATGACATTTTGTAGATTGTTTTTAAAATAAATTTTGAGTTTTCTGTTGGTCTGGAATGCAAATAGAAACGATTAAAGTTGAACGATGACGCAAGATTTTGCGCTTTCAAAAAAAAGTCCACAACACGATGTGAAGTTGTTGTTTTTTTTCGTTTGAATTTCATAACAGAGGGCGCTTGCATTCACTTGAACTTTTTTGCTTCGACCAAGAATTAATGTAGTTGAACTCGTTCATTCACAGAACCACTGTTCAATAATACAATTCATTACCAATTCATTACCAATTCATTGGCAATTATCAATTCGACTAATTTGAACACAATTGAATTGGTTGGATTTTATAATTTTTTTTTTAAATTGTGCTCATTGCGATTGGCTTGCATTCGTTTTGTCCAAGAAATTCGTTATTTTCCTTGGATTTATATTTCGTCTTTGATTCACCTTGCTCTCTTTAATACGATCGAGACGGATGGAAAAGAGACGCTAACCAAATCGGCATACATTTAACCCAATACTTTCATGCATTTTTGTATCAAAAATTTGTTATGAATTCAATTTGTTTGTCATATTGTTCGGAACAACAACAACAAAAATTCCGTGAAAATGGGAATACATATTTTGATATTGCTCCATATTTGGCATATTGCTAATTTCTTTCTTCGTCTTCGTCTTTATCGTTATTGACTCGTATTACATGACTCGGTCAAATGCATTTTTTTTAATGAAATTGAAAAGACTTGCCATGAGTCAGAAGATCAAATATTCTCGATAATCAAAATTTCTAACAATATCAAAATCCTTCCATTTGTAGACCTAGTTGTGGGTAAATCTGCATTGATCGTTAGTTAAAATCGAAGGCCTTGAACAATTCAATAAGCTAATGATATATGGGTCAGTGGTGCGTTGCAAACATCATCAAAGTGGGTTTTTGTGCAATCATCACTCAAACGCACCTTACAGTAACATTTTCTACCTGAAATGCAGTGTTTACCTTTACAATGTCGAATGTTTGTCGGGCACGGGGCAGTAAGTAATAAATAAATGAAAGAAGAAGAAGAAAAAGAAAAAGAAAACAATTACACGACAAATATGTCGCCACTGAAAGTGAAATATTAGTGTTGTAAATGGGTCGAAATCCCAGCAATTGTTATACTAATTTACCATATTCATTTCAAAATAGTGCACAATTACCAAAACGAAATTCATAAATGCATAACAGATTTGTGTGTATAAACGAGTATTCGCATTTTTCCTCTGGCCACCGGTGCGATCGTTTTACATTTGGATCGGTATTTATTGCTTTGGTTGCTCTTTTCGTTTAGCAATTTGACACCATATGGAAAACACACTTCATTTTGAAATCGTATGCAATGCAAAGTATTCATTTATCCTTCTAGAACGAACCTATCTCTTCGTCTAAAAAGAATGCCGAACTACAAGAAATGAATTGTTCTATTTTCAGATTATCGTATTATAAATAGAGTTCTCAATGCACTTGTTTATTTATTTATTCTGTAACAATAAATTTATTCGTTCGATTTTTTTTCTGTACAAATTACATTTATGAAATTTTTCATTCATTTCGCAATAAAATTATATCAATGCTTAATCGAAATGTCCGCGTTAATTCCATCCATAATTTTCTACGAATGAACCACAATATCAATTTGTAGTCTTTATTTGTTTGCTTTTTTTGTTCTTTCTCAAGTATCAATTGTCGAATTGATTTATGTGATTTATCTTCTATTCTTATGTGTGTGTGTGTGTGTTGGTTGTTGTTGCTTTTGTTTTATGTTCGTCAAATGCAAATGGATTTCTTTGTCAAACATAAACAAAGTTGTGCGCGCATGTGAGTGTTTTTTTTGTGTGTGTGTGTTGTATTAAAATATCATCATTGCATATAAAAAGAAACGTATAATTAAGATAATTGTAGCCTAATTTTTTTTTTTGTTGCACTTAAATTTGCTAGAATTTTTTGTTGCCATTTCCCTACGTTTGAATGAAAAACACACGGATGATCGTCTAATTGGCTGAACCAACGTAATGACGGCTTCTGGTCACCGTTGTATCGATCTTGGTCTTGTAAATGTTTGTTTGACCATTTAAAAATTTAATGGCATCGCATTTCGAATCAGCGTCAACATCAGCATCATCGTTCTTCTTGTCATTGGCTGCGATTTGAGCGGCTTCAGCCTGTCAATCAAATAAAGATGAAAAACGAAAAATAACCGTAAATAATGGCTAAATTTCAATGCAGTGGATTCGGGTCAAATCATCAATACACATACCTTTTGCTTTTGCTTCAATGTGTAAGCCTGTTTGTAGAATCGTGAGAACAGGAAGTAGAAGAGGATGGCATGAGCACCAATGAAATAGGCGAAGTAGATTGGATAGTTGCAGTCGTTTACTAATAGCAATTGGAAGGCATGCACCATCACCAATACAAATTGAATCATTTGGAGGACGGTGAGGTACTTCTTCCACCACAAGTATTTCTGTACTTTTGGTCCCATAGCGGCCAGCATGTAATACGTGTACATAATGATGTGGACGAAGGTGTTCAAGAAACCAAAGAATGAACTGTGACCACCTGTAGGAAAGAACAAACAAATACAATCTTAATTAGCCATAATTCACATCAACTGTATCGTTCAAGTGTTGCTTATTTATGTATGACAGGATAAATCCAGACTTATCAGTAAAACAATAAAGACAGATAGAATTGTAAAGCATTATTGTTTTGTATTTTTTGATTTCGTTGTTTCATCACAAACGGCACTATGGACGTCGATGATCTTTTCTATGATGAAATGATTTCAAGATTTGCTAGCGAACAATTGGAATGGGTATATTAGCGGTCTTTTTTTTCGTTTAAAACATTGAAACAAATGAAGGCAATTTCTTATTCTAGACGGAGAGAAATCGCAACAAAGTCTGGAAAATCAATGGAATGTGCTGCGGAATGGATCGATGTGGAAAACACTCAAAGTAACCTCGATGCCTTGAAATTCGATGACGAGGAGTCTCATATTTTGTACATCAAAGCCACACGCGCACAATTACACAAGCGAACAAATAAATACCTGCCAAGCCCCGACTCAGAGGAAATGTTGAAATATATTGAATTATTGCTCCCAAGTAAGTGGAAAACAGTTTTTTATCCCAAAATTAATGAAACTTGAAATATTCAAATAATGCAAAAAACCCAAAGAAATTCCTACAAAGGAGGAAAATAGTTTTTACATCATTTTGGCGTCTCCACTTTCTCCGTCTATTTTTGCATTGAGACTTGAAGTCTCAAATGCAAATCTATATGGTGGAAATGGAGACGTCAAAATGATGTTTCAAATGTACGGGAGACTTTCGTCGTCCTTTGAGAGAACCACTCAATTTAAAATCAAAATAAGAATGCTGGCTTATTCAATGGCTTCAATCTATTTCTAGATGTTGCACTCATGGGATACAAGTGGAAGAGCTGCCGTACCGAAATTTGTGGAAGTTTTGTCACAGGATCAACCATATTACTTCACCCTACGAACGTTCAAGTAATGCGTGCGAGTGATCGAGGAGAAGCTGAAGTACACCATTCGGTACATGCCCGACGTGAAGAAGGTCCAGCTCATTTCGGTGAATATCCAATTTAGTGAATTGGGTGAGAATTTTTGTTCTTTTTTTCAACAGATTTTATTCATTAACTGTGCGTTTTTTTTTGCAGAAGAGGACTCGTACAAATTTCCCCTCTTTTGTTCAACCTACTTATACATGCGTAAGTTTGACGCTTGCCCTATACTGGAGTATCCGCGCAATTATGCCAGTCTGGAGCAATCGTCAAACTTACGCATGTATAAGTAGGTTGAAAGTCATTCCCTACTGGAGTAGTCGCACTGATGTTTACTCCAGTTAAGAGTGTATGCGTAATACTCTGTATCGGAACAAAAGAGGGGAAATTTGTACAGGAATTTTATCTCTTGAAAGTTGAAATTTCTTCTTTATTTTGTCTCTTTCTTTGGATTCCATTCTAAAGGCGAAATATGATGTAGCGATATATGAAAACGTAAGGGCACTGCCCACACCGATGGAACACATCTTCTTTCGGCCAGAAGAGTTTCCGCATGATATCGCCATTTGGATAACGGCAACACGAATCATGTCTTGGAAGTTAAAACTGGTTTTAAATATGATCACCATGAAGGTGTGAGTTGGTGTTGTATGAAACGTAGACAGTACAAATGTCGCGGAAAAACCCGAACATCCGGAAACAAAGTTGCATTCTGCCCCGTTGAAGTGCATAACCACAAATCAGAAAAAAAGACAAATGAAAGCGCATAATCGTCAAAAGTTAAGAAAACGTGTTCCAAACATGAAATCCTTTTCACACATTTTTTATGTATTAAATGAGACGATTGTCCAATAAAAAAGATATTTCAATAGATTCTAATGAAAACATTATTCTCATTGCACTCGATCTTTTCAATCTTGAAAGGTAACGAAAGAACTTTGAAATTCTCGAGAATATTAGGTAATTTTGGAATGAGTCGACCGGGTTTTATTAAAATACGACGATTTTCAGCGCCTTTGGCGCACACTAGGTGAACTGTCATCGATATTAATTGTTCATGCACCGTTCAGTTTAACTTGACCCGTTCAGTTTGCGCGAACAAATGATATCGATGACAGTTCACCAAGTGTGCGACAGGTGGCGCTGAAACCCGTCCTATTTGATATTACTGTATAGAACATGACAAAGAAATCCCGGCCAGAATGAATAAAATATTAAAAAACAGTATTTGCTACTGGATTTCTCTGTTCATTTGAATTCAAACAAAATAACCTCATTTTAGTACTTTAATGCATTCAATTCGAAAGTGTGGCGCTGTCAGCTGTATATCAGTTGGTGTTCGATGCCAAACCATGTGCCGCTTGAATCTTTCTCACGTTCGATCTGTCAAAAGAAATACCGGACGAGTTTGTTTTGTTTATAAGTTTCTCTAGTACCTTCATTGTTCTTCAAAATTTGTTTTTTTTCTGTGTTTTTCACCAACACGTTCGTGGCTGAGGTGATGATATCTTCGAAATATAAGCTCAGATAAGTTTTGAAATTCGTTCGAAATCTGCTATAAGTAGCAATACTTTGTGTCATTTTTGTGTATTCTTTTCAGCGACATCAGATTTCAATCATTGTGACTGCGAATTCCTATCGGCAGAGTTCAACGATTGGTGTTTTTTTTTTCTTCTTAGTTATTTCGGTGTAGAGTACTGTGACAAAATGGCACCGACTGCTAAACTGCAAGCAATTGTAAACGACGCATTTGAGGAACTGCGCGAATTGACGGGATGCGGAGAAATGGGACGAAATGGTGCAAGTTGGTGAGGAGGAGTACTTGAACTGGGAAATTATTGGGAGGCAACGAAACCGAGAAGAGTGGGAACTACAGCGTGTTTGAATCAGTCGACTGGCAATTCATCCTGGACAAGATATCCCAAATGGAACGAGACAACGTTGAGACGATGAAACGATTCGAAAGACCAAGGCTATGCTCATGCAGTTATTCGTTATGTACAAGGGGAAAGATCAAGTACCGGTTCGGACATAGAAATATGTTTACCTAGATATTTTATACTGTATAAATATGCAAAGCATAGACGCGTACGGACGATCGACCGTTGATACGTTTGTCGCACGGTCGTCCGCACGCGTCTATGCTTTGCATATTTATACAGTATAAAATATCTAGGTAAACATATTTCTATGTCCGAACCGGTGCTTGGGAAAGATGTACTTGTGGTGGACCTAAGCCGCTTCCGGAACGAAATAACCGATTGTTTAAAGTTTTCGGTTGGCCTAAAGAACGATTGCTACGAGCGATTGGCTACATTGGTCAATCCGTATGAAACCGAAACCAACGCTGATGTTACGTGCATTGCATTCCAGGTGCCAAAGATGAATAAAATCTACTCGGTGTTTGGGCGTTGTATAATTGGCACGCAACGAGCGATGCGTACCATCAAGAAGCATGGCAAAATTTTGAACACTTCCGGTGGTCTTGATGTGAGCAAAATCATCGCAAACTTCGACATCATCAAATTCCATGCGGTGTCATGTTTCTTATGAGACAAATTGCTAGAATTCAATTGAGGAACAATTGAAATACGTCATCCGTTGTTTGCCCGATATGAAAATTGTCCAGCTTGTTTCGATGAACACAGGTCACTTGCATCGCGTTTCAAGTACCGAAGAAGGCACAAATTTACTCGGTATTTGAGAGCGCGATTATTCGCACACAACAAGCAATGCACACAATGAAAAACGATTGCAAGAGCCTTAACAGTCACAGATATGAGCAAAACTATCGTCAACTTTGACATCACAAAATTCCACGCGGTGTCATACTTCTTGTGAGATAAGCTGCTCGAGTTTAAAACGGGCCAACGGTCGAGCAAAGAAGTCATCGATAATATTCAGAAAAAATGGAAAATACGGTAACCTGATGCAAGAAGCCAAGCTCTGTTTTGATGTAAAACAAGAAGCAAAGCAGTTCGCAGGTTATTTTGCTATTTCCCAAGAAATATTAGTAAATTTAAGCGAGCAAAAGAACAATAACCCATTGCTAATGCAAAATAGAGCGACGAAAGCAAAATATACAATAAATATGTAAAGTGTACAAGCAATAAAGACAGATAGGTAGGTACCTGGGGTGAACTTTACGCCCCACCAAACGGACACTGGCATGATTCCGTGATGAATGACATGCAATGTGGAAACTTGATCGTATCGTTTTCGCATCACAAAGAAAATGGTATCGAAGAACTCTGTGAATTTTGAAAAGTAGTACCACCAGCATCCCGAAGCCATCTATTTAAGACATAACGAAATAAAATAAAACATTATTAAAATCAATTTGAAAACAATTATCTCTGAAATGTCAAACAAAATTATTCTATTCTAAATAAATTCGAATTTTGATGATCACATAGACCAATCGACGTTATAATGGTGGAAAAACGGTTAATAAACATGCTTTGCATGCCAGTTATGTTGAAATTCATCAGTGCAAGTGATTCTGATTGATTGGACACGTAAAGTTCAACTTAACGACTGGGAAGTAATTATTAGAAGTGTGTTGTGTATATACGTGTCGATTGGTCAAGTGATCAAATTTCAGTAAGACACCTTCACTTGAACAAATTCGGTGAATTTGATGTTTCTCACTCAACGAATTTGGAGTGGACCAAAATCCGCATATGCATTCGACATTAACTTTCTAGTTTTTTCATCGTTAGCTGAAGCTAGTTTGGTCGGATACTTTGTCTGCATCAACGAGATCGATCGTCACAGACAAGACGAAAATGTTGTTGCGTAAACCATTCGAAACGATTCGAAAATCACACAAGTCACAATCTTCAAAGCTCGAACGATTAAAATTTCGAATGGCGTATTTTTGAAGTCCGATTCATTAATTAAAAAGTACGCCGGCTTATGAGTGTGAATCAAATCCTAAGTCTAATGTACTACTCGAAAATACCGAAAAAAAATACCAGAAAATTACCGGCAATTGAAATGATTTATTTTAAGAATTCAGTTAATTACACGGCAGAATATTAATCTCTTAGGTGTCTTTTTATGGTCGACATTTTCGCGTTATTGGTTTTTTTTTGTTGGTTTCTCATTTTTTGTTCTGTTCTTTGTTGTCCAACAAAAAAGTGGCTGCTATATTATAGAAACATATTCGGTTATGAACAATGATTGACACTTACCCGCAATGCTGTCGGTGATCGGCTGTAATCGACTGGTTGGCATCGTAAACTGTAGCCATTCAGCCATCCTGCGGCACTGGCTTCATTGAATAACCAACAACTAAAAATCACTTGCAGAAAATTGTATACGATTAAAACTTTTCTAAGTTCAAATGGTTTCCTGTTCTCCATCAAACGGGGCCCCAGTACCTATAAATGGAATCAAAAAAACATTGCATATCATGAAACGAGTTCTTTTTTTCATTTTGTTGCTATTTTCATTTGGTGTGTGCGTGCATTTTTTCATCGTATTCACCGTTTGTTACAAATGTCTGTGTACAAAAATACACCGTTCAATGCAAAAAATCAAAGCTAAGCACATACACTGAGCGTAATGAGGTTGTCAGAATCACCAACATGAAGTTGTAAACGAGCGAATTCCAACTGGGGTTGGACATTTCGCAAAATTTTCTCCACATATTTATAACTGAGTGCAGAAAATTTTGCGAAATGTCCAACCCTAGTTGGAATTCGCTCGTTTACAACTACATGTTAGTGATTCTGACAACATTATTTTTCTCTGTGTAGTTAAGGTGATTTTGCGTCTCAAGCATTGAAACAAAGTCGATTGATCGATGTTGCGAGCGAGAGTATTTGAGCGAACACCATGCGATAAAAATTAAAGTGATTCAGTAGTAGTCTGGTTTTGGGAATAAAGCGTTGAATATTTCCCCAACAATTGATTAGATCAATTGCTCATGTGTAGTGTTAACGTATGCAAATTGGTACAATCACTTGAATTACAAAGGAAGAACGAACGAAATCAAACTGTGCATCACCATTAATATACAATAGTCGACACCACATTCCGTTGAGTTTCATTTTGTTGAATTTGAACCGGCAAATTTCGCGCTCATTCTGAATAAATAGAGAGAAATCGAAACGCTGTTTTGTCTCAAACAGGAATTTTTTTGCGGTTGTTTACGAGAAAAAAAGCGCATGCACCCAAAAAAAAAGTTCCAGGCCTTTGTAAATGTTATAGAAATCAGGTATTCAAGGTTAAATCAAGTATCTGATGCCACAAAATCTTTGTTTGCCATAAAAATGCATCTGCAGTGTCTACACTTCATACACATACATAAAGCCGTGTTTATTGCCCATTGAAACCAATCCAATACAATAAATGCATACAACACGATGAATGATGTGTCCAAAGCGAAGCACGATGAACGAATCGTTACAAAAGTGTGTTACCGTACAGATAATGATGAATCGCTGCTTTTTCTTCTTCTCACAAGCGTGAACACTCTCGTACACTCACTCATACGCTCTCACCCTGATCTTCATCTCTCCTCTCCTCTTTCTCTCTCTCCCTCTCTCTCTCTCTCTCTCTCTCTCTCTTTCTCAGTCAAGATTTAATTTTGCGAAAATATAGTGAATTAATTGCTTGCTCGGCGTAAACTTAAGCGATGCTCAGCGAGAATCGCTGAATAAACCGTTCAATTCTGAGTATTCGCGATGCAATCGAAACTATTCACAGATTTAAATTTTTTGCTTGCTCATAATTCCTGATACGTCGATACTTAATGACATCGGCCGGCCACAGTACTAAAACAGCGTGTGAATGAACTTGAACAACAACAACAGCAATACCAACAATATGAATGCATGAGCATGATGAAAATGCATTCTATTTTAAAAGTCTTTTGTTTAAATTATTATTTTTATTTTATTTTTTCCCCTTTTGCATATTGTTTTGTTTGAAGTGAACATGTTGCGAAATCTGATTATGCATTTCGTACATATAATTAATTTGTGCCGTCCACTTGATTGGATTTGAATTGTGTGTGTGTGTGATTCGTAAATGAAATTGCAGAGGCTCAATGTTCAAGAACTTTTGTGTCTAGTTCAATCTGAACGGAATCACGATCGAATTATGTTGAAAATTGTAATGCATAAGAAGTATATGCGAGGTGGTGTGTGTGTGTGTATGTGCGTATGTGTACCACAAAATTTGAAAACGAAAAATTCATTGCAAACGTAAAACCGAAACAGCAATCGACCAAAGTCTTGTATTAAATACACTTGCAATGGCATGATTTAAAGCCGCAAAAGAATGTGTGCATATAGCCGCATTCACGCGTTTGTGTCAAGTTAATGTACACAGCATATGTTAACACGTTGCAGGTAATGCATGGCATTTTGCGCGTACATAGATATACTATTTGTGCGCTTTGATTGCTTTGACTTGGTGGCTGCCGTTGTCGACGACATATTGCCGTTACCGCTGCTACTGCTTAATAGCCACCTGAAAATGTCGTTAGCTACGATGTATGATACACCTAATGATTTCTATGCAGCCTAGCAAGCATACACACATACATACATCGCGCTCTTCATTTCTACGATGATTTCTGTTCAAGGTCATATTTTTGAAATAATATAATTACAGAAATTACATAAAAAAAAAATAAACCAATCGAGTACGGTCACAGTGTGAATGAACACCGCTGGATTTGCGTTGTTTTTTTTCCATTCGCCTTTTATGTTCACCAACTTAAGATTTATTTGATATATTCAGGTAAGGAAAAAAAGAGAAAAATAATTTAAATATGAAATCAACAGGAAAAAAAACGAATGCTCGAAAAGCCTGTAATTTTGCGGTTTATCCATATATACTTTTTTTACGTTGAACATATTCAAATAATCTTATTTTCGTGTTTTTTTTTTGGTTACTTTGAATGAAACTAGCTTTGATTTTTGTGTGACCATCAACCAAATAAGAATGATGCCAAAATAATATTGAAATTATGCTGCTTTGATTTCACTTTCATGAAACAAGCGATCTGTCGCGAACCGATCAATTTATTTCTTTTTGGGCAAATTTACTTTTCAAACTCAAAATGGATGAAGCATTAAACCCAAACGGACAAAGCAGTATTTGGCTTCAAATCACTAAGCGGCAACATCAAGTGACCGCTAAATAAATAATATGCATAAATTCAATATACAACTATTGTTGGAGGTGATGTGATTATTATATGCCGACCCCCCAGCGTATTTCATTTATTTCCTGCACAATCTGTTTTTACAATTTATTGTATGTATTAGTTTCTTTTTTTTTGTTCTACAATTAATTTAATTATATTTACTCTTTGACTTGTCGACAACATTAAGTACGGTGTTATTTTCTTGGAATGGCGATTTGATCAAAAACATCATAATTCATTACATACAGACCCCGGTGTTCCACATTATATTGCATATTGCACAAATAAAATGACGAAACATCCTACCGAGTTCCGTATGATTTTTATGATGGCAAAAATGTTTGAATATTGATCTTGTTTTGAATCAATAAAAACTTCATCCGTACGACGATGATGACGAAAGAAAATAGCCAAATCTTTAACAGGAAACAAATGTTACTTCATCTTCATAACAAATAGTCAAATAGGCATGAATTCCCCATTTTAACATTAGTTTAATCGTAGAGTAGCCAATTTTGGGATGAAACGTGGTATTATTTTAATTTCCATTTTGGTCACACTCATCATCACGAATGACTATTCCATTTCGACTCATTCAAAGACGAAAGAGAAAAAACCAACTGTTCTTATGTGTTTTTGTTTTACAATTTACAACGTAAAAACTCTTTACGCTCGGGGATATCCAGACTGAGATGTACAGAGATAAAGAGAGAGAGAGAGAGAGAGAGAGAGAGAGAGAGAGATTTTTTTTAAAAGAATGTCCATCAGAACTTTATTCAAGTCATTATCTCGTGAGATTTATCGGTTATATTCTTGTACGTACCTTAACGCAATATGCATAACTTAAACTGATTATAATGGTTGGGAACGGGGAACTCATAAGAAACCAGTCTGTGGTTCTTGGATCTGATTTATTGTCCATCAGATCCCGCCATCCTTCATAAAATCTTGTAACATAGTTCATCTGTAATGGAGAGAGAAAGGGTGGGTTGGAAAAGGAAAGAAAAGTCCAGAAATAAGTAAATGTGTCATATATGCAACTTAATACTAGTTTCATTAAATTACAAATCATCGATTTAAATAAATACACCATTTTCGCTCAGTCGATAAAAACGTCACACATATAATTATTCTCTCTAACATTTGATCGGCTGATGCAAAAGTTGAACGACAACAAAGATAGAAAATAATATGAAACCAATCAGCATGTATATAGACATGTGTATATATTCCGACAATCAGTATGATTATTTAGAGCTGACCACCTTGTGCTTCGTCGACTACTATGTAACGAGTAAGATTAAGCACACGCGTTTTGCAAACACACAGCAGCGAAAAAAAAGCAACACACATAAAAAATATGGTGGAAAAAGGAGAGAGAAACAGCGACAGCGACAACGACCACGACGACGACAACGACAATGACAACGACAACGACGGCAAAGGCGGCGGCGACAGCAACAACAAAGAATTTCAAGAGAGGAAAAAATAATCGAACGCGGAGAAAAACAATATAAATATAAAAATAATCATATAATAATGGTAATGACAGCGAGAGGCAGTCGATTTTTCGTTAAACACTCTCGTCTATAGCGCCCATTCGATTAGATTATCCGATTTCAATCGAATATCACATTTTTGTACACAATTTACATCAATCATTTAATGGTATGCGTACACATGCGATGTGTGTTTTCTGCATAAATTACGCGCGATACATCATAAACTAGCGACTCGAGTGTGCATCTCCTCACGACTCGATTGCAGTGCCGCCTCTTTTTCTCTCTCTCTCTCTCTCTCTCTCTCTCTCTCTTTCTTTCTCTCTGAATTGAAGAAATTGCATATGATATTAAAGATGTTAATCAATTCCATCTCTTCAAGGTTCTAATCGATACACGAAATCGTAAAAAAAGGAGAATCGCCATTACTTCACGAAACATCGACGTAAATCGTGGACATTCGCACGTCACATATTGTGATCATATGAATGTTTGACTCAAACGATATGATGTGATGCTGTGTCGTCGTCATCAATATTCCATTGATTGTTGTCATTGTTTTTTTTCCAGATCTATACGTATGCCGCTATTAAATCCAGTTTGACTCAGATCTTTGCATACTTAATATTTTTGCGTGTGTTTTTATCTCCTCTCCTTCTTCTCTTCTTATTTTTGTTTTCTGCTAAATTCGTATCGCTCCACATAGTAATGATAATTCATAGAAAGATTTTTTGTTTTCATCTTTTTTAAATAGTAATCAGCAATAAACAGATGAATCTAGTAAATAATTGATTGAATCAATCATGATTGCAAACGAGTAGAAGATAAAAACTGGATAGTTATTTTTCTCATCTATTTTCGCGGCGTAGATTGTACAAATTCCCGCGTCATCCAATGGGAGAGATAAATGGAAAAAAAAGAGCATCAATGTATGTATAAATTTATACGAGGCATTCAGTCAGCGACCGGTCGCATATAATCTTGCCATTCCATCTCGTTCGCACATACTTTCCAAGCTCACGGGGAAATTAGAGAGACATGTCTTTAAATTGTCTTTAAGATGCAATGACGTCATATGCATTAAAAAAAATTGTTCCTCTACATATCTAAATATAGATTGATAATTATGTGCATGGACCCGATATGGTGTGAGAGCGCGCCGACCAAGTGCGTCATCGTCACTGGATTTACGGTAGTTGACTTGTCTCCGCAAACATCAAGCTTTCAATGATTCTAGTTCTAGAACCGCATTATTATCATTGTAAACAAAACGTTTTTGTTCCCTGTTCGTTTCTTTTGCTTTGGCACGTTTATGTGGCGATCTTTTTTTTCGGTTTTCTGTGGTTTTTCCTCTCTAATTGCTATTGTTTTTATGGGTCTTTCTTGATTTTTGAATAGATATATTTTACTATGATTGTTTTGGTTTCCGCATTTCTAGATTTTGACCGTTGTCCACAAACAATCACTGTATGTATTATACACGGTGCAACCAGTTTTTGGCGACGGAGAGAGAACATTCTACGATGCAGTGCCATTCTAGAGAGAAAATAAACTGTCTTCGATCAATGTGCGATTTATGTTCGAAAATTCCGCAACTACATAACATCACAATAAATGAGACAAGTGATTAACGATATGGGCGTGCAATACGAGCTGAAATTGAAAGGGAGCAGAAATGAAAGTTATCTGGATCGCGGTTGCTGCTATCACAGGAGAGAGAAAAAAACAATAGCCAATAATAGCCACTGATTGTTGAATAAGAAATATAATTAATCACTTTGTATTTGCACGCTTATAATTTCGTGAACGTAAATGTCATATATATCGCCCAAAAAACGACAACAACAGCAGCTTAGTGGAAAAAGAGCACTCTCATTGCACATGCTATTCATTCCAATGAATTTTTCCTTCATTTTCCCTGTCTCACACCGCTCTCAGGTCGGTAATATGAGAAGCGAGAACCTTTCACCGAAAGTTACCTCATCGCCTGACAATCTCTCATACTCTTTTTTTTTTGGGTCTCTCTTAAAAATCGCGCAATATTTTCGGTGGTCGACAATTGTGTGCAGTCAAATAAACATAAAACAACCAGAGCCCAGTTTCTCATTCGGATGCTGGCTGGGTGTGTGTCGGTGTTGCAAAATTCGGAAACAATCGATTATGTATGCGGCACCATTGGCTAAACGTTTTTCTCTCTCTCTCTCTCTCTCTCTCTCTCTCTCTCTCTCTCTCTCTCTCTCTCTCTCTCTCTCTCTCTC
>NW_022601467.1:11551097-11578362 GCF_009176505.1 Sitodiplosis mosellana | reverse complement strand
CTCTCTCTCTCTCTCTCTCTCTCTCTCTCTCTCTCTCTCTCTCTCTCGTTTGTTTTGGGTAAAAGTATTTTCGATCACTTTTAATACAATGTTGAATCAATGTATTATCGCATCATAAGCCCATTATTTAGCAAAACGCCATCATTATCAACTTGAATTCAAGTTTGCTTGTGAGTGCATGGATGGACTGAAAATTACGCTTTCTTATGCGTAATCACTACAAACACATATACACAAACACAATTCAATCAATTAGTTTGCAGAAATCCCATAAAATTGAAAACTTGAATTGCAGTTTGCTTTGTGGTTGTGGTTGTTGTCGTCGTTGGTTATTTATATTTATTGACACTATTTTGGAAACTTGTATGCCTGATGTCGATTGTCGATCGTAAATGTGTTATAATCGGTCCGATACCAAAGTAGTTCACCAGACGAAAAAGTCTTACTGTGACTAATGTATTACGGAACCGTGTTCAGTGAACACATTCCATCCGGAGACACAACCAGTTGGTTGAACTGATTTCAACAATTTGACGGAAAACAACGATTGAATGACATTCGGGATTTGTTTAATCAAACTAAGCCACTGTTGCAGTTCTAAGCTTTGGCAAAATTTGCACATGGACAGTGTCCATTGGACACACACGCGCTGCACGCATCATTTTCCCAAACGAATGGTCAAGCTTCATATGTGGGAATCAGTTGCGCGTGAATATTTGATTGAAATTTAAAATAATAATCACAATTTAAAGGTAGGTATTCAAAGTGATGACTGTTCGGTGCGGTGCTGGTGCTTATGCAATGCTTATTATATTTGACTATCGTCTTCGTAAAGAGGATTGGAATTCACAGCCGAATTAACAGCATCCGCAGTAGACCGCCACACTCAGAGCGGTGTTATGCCATGTTCATAACCATTTTTAATTTATTTCATTCGGTTTGGTCGGTTGGTCCAACCAAACGCAGCCAAATATAAGGAAAATTGAAATCAAAAGACATCCAACCGATGTAAATCATTGTCGGAGTCAAAGACAGCATCAGCATCGTGAGCGATCGAAGGGAGAGTGAGAAAGAAAAATCAACACTCTCATGTGCACAGAATTTCAATAATAACAGTTATAATCATAATAATAAAAGAAAGTGAAACGCTAATTTTGTGTATTCACTTGAAATTATTTACTCATTGACTCGTATTTTCTTTCGTTTTTTTTTTCATTTTCTGTGTTGTATTTTGTATGTCTATCACTTGGTGCTCCTCTCGTGTTCACCTAAAATACAAATATGTGCCTCTCGCACAAATACATGCAGGTTCACCCTTTTTGTGCGGCCACCATCTCAATTATGTGTGTGTGTATAGTACCGGAATTTTTCGTAATCGATATATACACCGAAAATGTGCGTCTTTATTTATTTGTTTATTTGCTAGTGACCGATCATTAACCAAAAAATCAGTGTTACTCACACTTGATGCAAACCAATACACCTAGACATATCGTAAGCCCATCGGGCACGCTGACGCAGAAACAGAAGGAAGAAAAAAACAACAACAACAAACGCACACAACTGGAAACATTGTCGCATTGATACAGAAAACAAAAATACCAGTTTGTAATTTACAATTCGAATTCAGATGATGAACAAACTTTGGCGAGAGATGATGAACAAACAGTCGAAATAAAAAGGCACAACAAAAACAGCAATCCGAAATGAAAGAAAAGAAAAGCAACAATAAAATTAACCAAAAGAGAAAACGACATCTCGCATTGATTTGTGCGGTGTGTGTGTATGGCATGTGAACTTAAGGTAGCCGTTTTGCTGGCTACTGATGACTTGAATATCGAGTGTGCCAATAGACCCGGTTATAGCAAATTGGCAAGGGTCGAAACATGTTCATGACCATTTAATAATCGTTTTTTTTCTGGTTATTTGGCAAGCTATGAATGCCATTATATTCAACGAGACACTCTAATTGTTTCGGCAATTCACACACAACTATGAAATATGCTTGTGTATACAAGTTCAAGAGTGTGGATATCAATCGATCAACGGTGTGTTGACAGAAGAAGAAATAACTAACTATTCACTCGGAATTTCCGACGATGACAAAATGATAGATTTGATACTGGTCATAGCTGATTGGATCTTAATTCATCTCTATCAAAAATCCAAGGCAGAAAAAATACCATTAGAATGTCAAAAATTCCACAACGGATAAAACAAATTATAATTTTGCCGTTAGTGTAATCGTTTGTACGGAATCAAAAGAGTGAAAGAGAAAGAACTAACGAAAAAAAGACCATTATTATGATTGTTTTCGTTGATTGCGTGTGGCAAAGGAAATTTCCAATGTCGACAAAAAATGGGGAAACGCATAATTTGCAAAATAAAAGAACATATCATGACCGTATGTAAGCCGGTCACAAGATAATCGACCAAAAACACCACCAAACATTACAATCTCTAAGCCATTCAAAGCGAACGGTAAACGAAATCTCAGTAGGGCGTATCGATTCCCAATCACACCGATACGCATTCATCGCAAAAAGATGCTTTCGATGATTTTGACAAAACAATGGGAAAAATCAATCGGCCCGCTAGCTATACAGAGAAATGGTTTGATTTTGTGATTTCAAAAATTTCTCTTTGGAATATCGGCCAAAGGCTAGAAATAGGAATGCACGCCTGAAGCGTTTAACAGTAACCCGCCAAAAGAGAAAAATAAAGACGACATAACAAAAGCTCAGATGCCAATGATTAATGGAGCACACAGCTATTCAACGCATTTTACACCTAAACATCGTTTAACAGCATGATACATTAGCAAACAACCAAAACACATATCCACACACACACACACACACACACATTCATATATACAAAAATGTGTTATGTGAAATCTTTTTAGTTTTGTTTTTTTTTGTTAATCTTTATCATCATCGTTGTCATCTTCGTTGGTGTGCAAGTGCGAGAGCGCTTGTGTGCTCGTGTGCTCGTGTGACCGAGCTGTTGTACTCTTCAGCGCAATCATGGCTCGGAAATGTGTTTCAACAGAGATCGTCCAAGTCGCATATTTGTTTGCACCTATTTGATGAATTTGTAGCCGCCTATCTATTTTCATATGTGATCACATCATTTAAGAAATGATGAATGCGAAAACACCGAGCAACACATAGACCCAAGCACCATAGTCATTCCATATGTGTACATAAATATATTTTTTTTCTCTTTTCGGATGAATAATAGCTGTAGGTATGAATCTCGTTCATTGCCAGTTAGCGAACTATATTCAAAAATCGGTCAATCGATAATAAAATGTATATGGGCATTGTAAAAAGTAAAAGTTTTCTATTCTCTGCCTCAATTTGAACCTGTTGCTTCGGCCTAGTGCTCTCGAGACGTTGGATACATACCACACATTTCATCAACATTGATCGGTGATCAGCCGATCACTCATCGTTTTCTTCTTCTTCTTCTTCTTCTTCTTTCATTAATCACATAATGGTCAATCGTAAATGTGTCTAATCAAGATGACATGACAACACACTATCATACACACCGTGTGTTGGATTAAATGGACGGAAGAAAAGAAACAGTTGACTTTGGGTGAGTGAAAGAAGAAGAAAAAGACGACGACGATGACGACGATGAAAGAAGAAAAGAAAGAGAAGAGGCTAACGCATTTCGACTGATGTGCTTTTGTTGACCATTCGAGTATTTGGCAGCTTTTTCCACTGTCTCATCTCTCCTATTAATTTACAACAAAAGCAACTTACTAATGAAAGATTCAAATATTGCCGCAAGTAAAAACTACGGAGATTGTTCCGTTCATTCCCGCATGATAATTCGAATCATGCCATTATTGGATAATTTTTTTTTTCGTTCACTTCGGATCCGAAAGATATAAACCGAAAGAGGAAGAGAGAGAGAGAGAGAGAGAGAGAGAGAGAGAGAGAGAGAGAGAGAAAGAGAGACACAGAGAAATGAAGCAGATGAAGAGAGGCCCCGACAACCACAACCACAACAACAGCAACAATAAAAACAACAACAACGACGACGACGTCCAAAAAAGAAAGAAATCAAGTAGACAAAAACGTGCTGGTGTTGCACAGTTACGACAGAGAGAAAAGAAATAAATAACGCATGCGTATTTTTATGTGCGCAAAGAAAAATTTCCGTTGTATAAGCATAATTAAAGTTTCGATTGTTGTCATGGGTTGTTTTTCATCAAAAAGGAATGGGCCAAATCAAAATCAATATATGTGTGTACCATCGGAAAAGTGATCTTCATCATCGCCGCAAAGTGGACATGAATCGCCAAGAGGCGCACATAATACACACTCAATATGCACGACGAAACAAATCATTTTCATGATTGTCGAAAGGATTGTGACAAAAACAACAGCAGCAGCAACAAAAAGTTTCTATTCATTTGTTTCAATAGAATGATTTTCTCTTTCTCTTTCTCTTCCTCTCTGTCGTATCGAAGTAAAATTTACGAAAAAAAGGAGAAAGAGAAAAAAAATGAGCGTTGAGAAAACAAAGCGCGGCAAAAACCTGTTTAAAAATTCATTTTACTTTTTGGAATTTGTATATTGAGCAACGGCCACGACATTGTAACCAATCAATGATTAAGGAAAGGAAAAAAAACCAGTTAGCGAATAGAATTTTTCGCAAAATTGGCAATCTGCATATTATAGACGTACTAATCTAGAAAAAAATGTACAGTAGAAAAAAGAGCGCTCTATGCGGAATCAGAATCGATCGAAATATTACGACTTCTCTTTTTTGGGTGTTTTCACCTAGTCTGAGTAATGCTTTCTGACGCTATTGAAGCGTTTTGCTCACCAACATTTTCGCATATCAAAGCCAAAGTCTCAATTAGCATATTATTCTTAATAAATTTGATAGAGAAGTATCCAGTTGTTTCGATCGGACGTTTGGCGGTTCACCTTATGACAACTCAGACGAAACATGTTCAGCACATAATCTATTTTGCATTTTGAACTTTGAACAAAAAAATATTTTGTTTATTTCTGCCGTTTTTTTTTTCTCTCGCTCGCCAATATTCCGCAAATCGAAGATTCGGTTCCTCGCGCAAATTTCTGGTTAGAATCCGGTCTTGTCATTTTTTTTTTTATTCAAATCGAATCGCATTTCGGAAGGTAACATACGTGATGTTTACCAAATACACAAAATTTCTAGTCACCGACCCCGGAGGCAATGAAACGTTGGCATTTATGACAAAAATTGAAACTTCAGAGGATTTAGCATCTATTTCGTGATAAACATATATATATATATATACGCTTGGGTATGTGTATGTGTTTTTTATCAATGCACGAATATTAGCGTCTTTTCTATTCAGATAGTTCATATCTGATACTATTGTAACGGTTTCAAAATCAAAAGTTTAAATTCCGTAAAATTATTCACACCGAATTCATCTATATTTTATTCTCCTTTCTTTCACATTGACATTAATTAAATCAGGAAATTGTAAAAATAAAGTCATTGCTTACATTTAATGGAGATCAAAATAAGAATTTAATTACCTTATGTTTTTTTGTGTATGTGTGTGTCTTAAACAATCGATGGGAAGGTGAAATATGTAAATCAAAATCACTTTCACGAGCTCGGGAAAATTAAGCCAGTTTTTCCTTTAGCTACCAACACTTTTATCACACTTGATTTTTATATATTTACCGAGCAAAAAAAATCCTTTTTTCTTTCAAGTATTTACTTTTATTGTTAACGGAACAGTTAATTCACATTGATTTTTTCCGTTGGCTGAGTGTCTTTTAAAATTAAAAAAAAAAAAACAAACAAAAAATCACTGTCTCTTGATTATTTATCCGAAAAAAAAATAAACGAGAATTTCGTTGATTGTTCAGCACAGCAAAAAACGAATTGATATGAGTCAGTGGCAAAAGAAAGAAATTTTTAAAATAATTAACATTTCTTTTCGGAGGATTCGCTCAACACGAACTGACAATGCTGCGACATGTGCGTCACAAGACTAAAAGATAAAATTTAAAGCTACACTACCTGTGTCTAACACTTTCATTATATAATTAAACGCCCCACTACTGTATTGTTCGGTGCGATGGGTGAGCTTTAACTCTTGTATATTCGCATATTCGTATGCCGTGCCGCTCCATTCGTGTATGTTCTGTGTTGTGTAGCCTGTAGTCTGTGTGTTGTCGCAGTGCTTCTGCTTTGGTGTGTTTTTTTTCTCTCTCTCTTCTGTTTCGGTTATTTTCTTCGTTGTTTGGTCATATTTTGTTTACCCCGCTACCCGTACACAATCTACCGATCGTTCTCGCACGATTCTTATTGTACGATGATCTTTAGAACCACAAATTGGAGCGCTAAAATATAATTATTCGCCGAATAAAACAACAACAACAAAAATCAAATCAAAAATGCTATCATACGTACGAAATAATCGTTGTGTCCGGCCCAACACAAAACCATTTGCTGTTCCGTCTTTGAGCAAGACTTTTATTATGTTTTTATTTCAGCCGAATCGCCAGCACCGCCGTGTTCTTTAATCGTCAAGAATTTATTGGAGCTATAATTTAATTGTTGAAAATCACGAAAAGTGCCTTATTGTTAATTGCCTTAGACATGTTGATCGATTTAATTACCGAATGCATAAAATTGTTTAGAAAGGTAGACAATTTTGACGTTCACTCAAATGGTTATAACAACAACGACAGCAGAAAAAAAAATTACCGTTTGAATTCCCATCCAAAGTATAGACGCAGAAGTTCTGCGTCGTAAAACTCATTTTTCGCAATTCATATGATACACATGGAATTGTTGGTGTTGGGTTTCATCAAAGAAATTTGGCTTTTGTTTCTATCCAGTTAACCAAGTCATAAATCACCAACAACTCCCAACTTAATCCCATTTACATCGACATGGTGCTTTTATAATTGAATAAAACGAGCATTTTTAATTGAATTTTCAGTCTGTCGATTGAGAATCGACAAGCAAATGCATAATTAAATACAGTCGGATGCAATGTAACTTTGTGAACTGGTTCACGGAACTTCCATTAGTTCCGTATCAGTTGTTTGTTTATAAAAATGTTCTTGATCATTCGTACACAGTAAATACGCAAACGATACGATTAGTTTTCTAAATTTAGCGCCCCGTTCGAATTGCAAATTTTAAACTGGTCACCTTAATACGTCACAAGAGGGCTTTATTGAAATGCGCCAACATATTTTACAGTAGTGAAGTTGTTTTTTTCTCTCTATACGTACATATTTTCCAACTCAATTCTTTATTTTAAAAGTTGACCAGATTCTAGATTGTTTCAAAACAATCTCAATTTAAGGTGAACTCAACTTTTGAAAATCCTTACACTGGAATGACTTGAATACAATGCCATTTTCTTTTTATCATCAAGACAAAATCGATTGGTAGCATAATTCCAGTTTGGGTTACATCTAGCTAATGAATTGGTATTACGTTATATTACTTCGGTCGAATGGATGGAAATGATAGAAATGAAAAGGTTCCTGAACTTCTCACGTGCAATATTCATTTAACCTGTAAAATAGTCTGTGAGGTTATTCTTGTTCTTTAGTGTGATAAAAACCAAGACATAAACGTGAGGATATCGATAAATCAACGAATAAAAACGAGAAGAAAAGAAATCAAGATACAGGTTTGCGTCATCATGTCAATTTTGCGATTCCTGCACAAGAGACTGCATATTTTGACGACATTTCTCTTCGAATGGCCGAGATGAATAAAAGAAAATAGAATAATAAAAACGGGAAAAAAAGACATCGATCGTTCAGTTCTTTGCAAACTAACTAAAAATTCTTGAATATGTATTTGATTTTTTTTTATTGCCAAATATTTTGACGACATGGTCAAACCCAGAGATGGTTAGAAACTTTGGTGGATTAAATATTGTTGTAAAAACAAAATCGGAATTTCGGTGACTCGCATTCCAAAATTGATAGTTAATTGTATTGAATCCATTTGTTTAATAATTTTATAAATACCTGTTACAACCAGTTGCTTCGACGTCGCAATTGAAGAGCTTTCATTTCGAGTAACAAAATGTTATAATTTGGATTAAATGATGACTTTAGATGAGTTTATTATTTTCGAAGTCCATTGTATGGCTAACTGCGATTAATTGTGAATGTTATTTGTTGTTGAATGAAAGATTCACTACCAAAATAACGTCGGAACCGAATTTTGCATGTCATCATGGCATGCTGATCATTGCTGTAACCGGTATTTGTTGAAATATCATTTGAATATACAGAACTTCCCTCGTCTTCGATAGAAGCGAGTGGACGAGCGATCGGGCAAGCGAGTGATACTCGAGTTCAGTGATAGAAGTCAATGTAAGACAACAACCACAACCACAGCAATAAAATTGCAAATGTGTTCTTTTTCGCATACATTAGATAGCATCAAATATGTGACGTGTTTGAATGATAAAACGGTATTCATATTCATAAGATAAAGACCTCAATCGTTTTTTACAGTTTGATGGTGTTATTTTCGAAACGAAATTTCTCCAACTCTCCCCGACATATTTCTTTTACTAATTACATTTTACATAATTCAACCCGTTTACTTGGACCAATTGTAACAAATGTAAAATCCAACTGAAATTAAATAAATCAAAAAAACAATTCACGAATAAAAGCTTTTACTTAATTTCCGTACTCGCTCACCGTCGGAATTTGCCACAAGGTGGAGCCAGCAGCGGGTCCGTAAAATGTACGGACACAAGTGAAAGAAGTAGGAAAAAAAGTTTATGTCAATTCAGCGTTCAAGTGGGCAAAACAAAATTTGACATTTCAAATGATCGCTAGTAAAAATATGTCTGCAGTAAAAATGACGCAGCCATACTAAGTTACATTTTGTTTTTCTTCTGTTTGCTAAATATTTTGTTTTCGTTTTTTATTAGACAAATCAAATGTGATCAAACGATTCACTGTCATATTCTGTAAACGAGCATCGCAATTAAGTTTAATGTTACGAAATCATTTCCATGAAAACAATACACAAAAATTTCTACACAAAAAATTGACACCAATTTCTATGTGTTCTACACCACCACGGTGGTATATTTTTCTATTCAAGTCTAAACTAATCAAATGGATGCCAATAAATCGGAATTAGTTTTATCCAATTCGATGTTTGCCAGCGACGAGCAATTCTCCGAAGATGATTTGCTCGATACAAATTGTGGACAGGCCGTCACCTGGCTGAACGATGACGAAAACGAAAAATTAGAAATGTCAATCAATATCGATGCAACAAATATGTTTTTCAATCGTGTTGAATCAGCTGAAATTATTTACCAAGCTAAGAAAAAGACCTGCAAAATGATTGGTAAATATGTGATGGGCGATAAATTGGGCGAAGGTAAGATAAGAAGATGGAAAAAGTAACAATTTACTTGGTTTGACATTGACTAAATAATAATAATTCAATAAATGGTGTCATTCAATGTTCGATAACAGGCTCCTACGGTAAAGTCAAAGAAGTCTTAGATTCGGAAACATTATGCAGACGAGCCGTTAAGGTACACACATGGGAGATGGAAAAAAATCTAGAAATTAACAAAATTCATTTCACATTTCAAGATATTGACACAAAGAAAGCTCAAACGAATACCCAATGGTGAACAAAATGTTCGACGCGAGATTCAGTTGTTGCAGGTGTTGAGGCACAAGAATGTCGTGCAATTGCTCGATGTTTTATACAATGAAGAAAAGCAAAAAATGTATTTGGTGATGGAATACTGTGTTGGCCAGCTGCAGGTAAGCCACTCGATTACCGTGTGTTCAACGAATGATTGATTTGCATAGAGAGAGAGAGAGAGTCAGAGTTGTGTGTGTGTGTATGCATGTGGAGAATATGTGAATTTCAAACCGGTTTGTATATTCCATTGATTAGGAAATGCTCGACTCAGTGCCTGAAAAGAAAATGCCACTGTTCCAAGCCCATCGATACTTTCTCCAGCTATTAGACGGATTAGAATATTTGCATGGAAAGGGTGTCATTCACAAGGACATAAAACCAGGAAATCTGTTGATCACTCTTGACGATACACTGAAAATTTCCGATTTTGGCGTTGCAGAGGTGAGTTGACAATTGCATTTGCATGGCAATCAACGGTGGTTTTCTGCTGAATAGCCATACTTTGAATGATGTCATTGCAATGTTGATTTTTTAGGCACTATCGATGTTTGCTGAGGATGATACATGCTCAACTGGTCAAGGGTCACCAGCATTTCAACCGCCCGAGATTGCAAACGGCGATGAAACGTTTTCGGGATTCAAAGTCGACATCTGGAGCTCTGGCGTAACACTGTAAGAATGATTTTTTTCCATAATAAAAATGAGTTCGTTTCAATTTTGTCTAAATGGGAATTTTAACGTTTTAATGTAACCGATTCGAAGGTATAATATAACGACTGGACAATATCCATTCGAAGGCGACAATATTTATAGGCTGTTGGAGAATATTGGAAAGAATCAATGGAAGGCACCTGAATGGTTTCAAAAGTTTGATGCAAATTTAGCGAGTTTAATTCTCGGAATGCTTCAAGCAGACCCAAAAACTAGATTAACATTGGAAGAAGTGAAGCAGCACACGTAAGTCATACATTTATTCGCTATGTATGTAAATGTCGACATTTTTGGGCTAAAACCAAATTATTCCGTTCATTGATCCACAGATGGACAGTAAGCACACCGACAAAAGTGGGCAACCGAGTTTGGGTACCACCGTTAAAAAGCGATGAACTGAGAAGTTCAACTGTACTACCCTATTTAGATGCCTATCATTATGGCACTGACGAAATGGAACAGGATTATTACACCGAACACGATTTAACCGGTCAGTATGAGTGGACGAGAACGATAATAAAAACAAAAATAAATGCCTAAATTTCCATTTTTACAGCCAAACGAACGACATCTCCATCACATATTAAAGTTAATGCAACCAAACGAAGTTCTAAAAATAGGAAATTGTCAAAAAAATTATCATCATGTATTTCAGTAAGGAAAATAACCGGTTGTCGACCGTCATAGAAAGAATTAATTTCAAGGAAAAAAAAAAAAAAAATTTGATTCATTTGATTTATTCGATTTTTTTCTCACTTGTTATTCGTCAAATCAAAACTGAGTGCAGAATAAAATTTCCACACCTGCAAATGGTTTTAATTCAAAATGGAAAACAATCAAAAACAAAAAAACATACACATGCATGCATCGACATGAAATTCAGAAGAGCTGCTGCTATTGGAGGAAATAGTTGCATCCGTGATATGAAAATCGTGTATTATCGTTCATGAACTCTTCGGGGTGTTACAAATCAACGATTTGACGAGAAGTGTTTTGATTGTATTGTTGGTGCATTCATGCGAGTATAATTCGTTGCGACCAATTCGTTTTATCTACATTCCTCTAACCAACCATGAACCATACTGAAAACTCTTTAGAGAATTCTTCACTTCTCGGACTCTTGATTCCTTTCGAGTTTTCATGAATTTTGAATGTAATTTTCCGCACAAATTGTGATACAATTTTATTTGTTTTATTTTTTTATTTTAAAGAATCACGATTTTGTGTGTCTCGAGATGCAAATGAACTCCGTTCCTGAAATACGGTTCGTCTAAATCAAGTTTGTTCTTATAGCCTACAAGTTGTAGGCTTATGAAATTAAGAAAAAAAAATATTTCTTTCGTTTGCGATTTTAATAATTGTAACTGGATTTGCCCAATGTTTTATTCTCACAAGCTCAGCATGAGATATCGAACTGCTTGAAATACTTGAAAAAAAAAATAATGCGATTTAAAATGGTTTGAAGATTTTCTAGTCAAAAATTTTTTTTCTTTCGTTCAATATGTGAAAAAATTAAACAAACAAACAAACAAGAGAAAAACAACAATATAATAGAAGTTTTAAAGATTTATATAAATTGAAATTTATTGAAATATATTTTTTTAATTATTTTTGTTTTACACACTTAAAAAATAAAAAAAAAATACATCTAATAAAATACACTAATTTGTTGTTATTATGCAATTGAAGCGCCAATTTACATAAAATAAATGGCTTGCTTAGGTCGATGATTCTTCGGGCGCAACAAACATATAATAATAAAGCATTCCAAGTTTGGATAATTTCCGTTGCATGATATTTCGCAGTGGATCTATGAATTGTGGGAAAATTGTTGATGTGCTTGGATCTTTCCAATGTAAACCTATAAAAACACATTTGAAAACGGTTGATTAAAACCAAACAAATCAATAGTACCAATTGTGTAGTTATTTCGTTAAAAAAATATACAATTTCAGAGTGAATAATTACCATTTGGCGCTACTTTGTACGGCATCGGCGATGGAATGTTTTCTTTCATATAGTTCCACACGCATTCCTTCAGCACAACGACAATTTCGAACGGCTCAAAATGTTCAATAACAACATGAAGATATGCCAGCGGACCGGATAATAGTTGTCCCATTGCCATAATTTCGAGCATATTTTTCGTAACTTTGAACATTTCATAGTTATTCTCAACGGTCTGATTGTGTAAAACTGATTTGGCCCGCCATTGATGCAATAGCGTGGCACAAATCGCCCTGAGAAGCACTGACGCAAAACACAACGATGGCCGATGATTTGATATCAGTGCCAATATTGACCATAAAACGGGCGCATTTTTAAATGTTCGCCGAATATGTAGGTCGCGTTCCATTGTGATTTTTGAAAATTCCTCATCTGGCCACGGTAAACCGTTGTACATTACATCGAGCGAAATCATTTCCACGAGCAACAATGAAATTGATGTAAATCCATTGATACTCTTTGCGATATCCTAATTCGAAAGTAAAACAAAAGGAAAATTAAAAAAAAAGATTTGGTTAAATAAAATAAAGATCAAAGCACATACTTCTTGTTTGCAGCAAGCGATAATGGCCCTGAGTAGCATATTTCGTATGTCGGCGTCCGGTGGTGATGCTTCTTTTGTGGGAAATTTCAAACCTTGTCCAATGATGCCGGCATGCAACGACGACCGAATATTGTTGAGTGTGTTGTTTTGTGTTTGGTTCATTTTGAGCAGCAAACGGTCGTCGCGACGTTTGTTCTGCACACTCTTATCGAAGTCAATATCAAGATGAACGCCAAATAAATTACCATATGAATATAAGGCACCCTCTAAAAGTTCACGCAGCGCCGTTACTCTCGAATATCTGCGACCCGTACACTGACGTGTCAGCAATGAATAAACTCGTTCAATGGCAATTTGACGACACTCCATATCTGTGAATTGGCCATTGGATTTATTAGGCACATGCCATTCACACTTTGTTGAAAATCAATTCCGATTTTGACTTTTTCATCGATATTCAATACATACCAGTTTCAGTGAGGCTCCAGAAGAAGTACTTAACAATTAATTCGGCCCATTTGATGGATTTATCCACGGCCAATGGCTGGTCTTTCTTTCCAATTTCCAGAATATCAAATAGGCTCATCACCGCATGGATGTGTTGCTTGTAAGTCAGTGTGTATTTGTAGCATCTTTCTTTTCGATTCAGTCGCGACTCAACGGTTTTTATCTTTTTCGTCACTGGTTCGTCAGCCGTTTCACACGACAGCAGCTGTGATGCATTTATGAATGATACGTACTCCATTGCCTTTGTTAAGTACCGTTTGGCGATTTCCATCAGCGTGGCATCACAATGCGTTAACGTTTTTGTCAGCGGAGATTCTTTAAAGTGAACCGAACTACCGTGTTTTTCCAGACTACATGAAAACAATCAACAAATTAGTTCGAACCAAATGGATGTAAATCCAAATGAAATTGCTTACCGCACAAGGAATAATAAATTTTGTAACACATTCAGATTACGGTCGATACTTTCGTCCTCCATTTTGAATTCGTCAATTAATAACCGTTCGAGTGCTATGGTTACACCAGGCTTAAGGCCAACATTTTCGTTTGTGAAATTCGCGCCGGATATAAGGCGAATGAGTGCTTCGATGGGATTTGTGTTTTCGGAATGGTTGGCATAGGACAGCAGCTCCGTCACCGAATGATGGTAAATGTGCGTCGATTGACCAGATGCCAACAGTATCAATCGGATTGCGGTTTGTCGTTTGATCAGTGATTTTGATACACTCGTCGAGATCAAGAGATCTTGTGAATTTTGTTCAAGAACATCGGACAGTATGGGGCACACACGGTTATCATTAACTAATGTAAATATCTCTTGCAACACGGACTCAAGCAGATTTTGACACCATGTACTTTGTTCGGCTATTTCGGCAATAGTTAGCAACACTTTTGTGGCACCCTTTCGAATGCGCAGCAACAGAGCAGTCAACGATGGCATTATGTCTGTTACATTAAAATTCGATGGCCATAGTTTGATTTGCTCGCTCAACGCTGGAACGAACTTATCATCGTCTGTAAAATGGGTCATTTTAAAATATTAGCCATTCAGATTGGTAGCCATTATTAGAAGCAACGTCAAAGGTATGTAAAACTTACAAATTTCAAGGAAGACAGAGACCATTTGCTGTAGAATCACATCCGATTTTCCGGCCAATGTGAAAAAGTATGGAATTGTATTCACCAACTGATTGTTTTGAGGCTTTTCGTACAGGGTATTCTGTCAAATTGATGAATTTGTGAATGAGTTGGTATGAGTGATGAATCAATTTTTTTGAATTTTCACACATTAACATTACCTTCACCATTTCGTTGAGTACGACTTTTAGTTGCACATCTTGGACGAATGCCAAGTATGATAAAATACCGATTTCAGTGTCAAGCCCAAATCCATCTGTTTGTAACTTCAGTCCACAGTTTAGAACTCTGTGAAGAAAAGCGCAACAATTTTTAATGAAAAATAATTTCGAAATGTTTTAAATAAAAAAACCACAATTGTTGCTGGCTAACCTGTTAATGATTTTCTGTGGGAAGCAGCTACCGAGCCGAGCGACGACCCAGTCAAAGCTGGATGGATTCTGCATGTAGGCGCCAAGTAAAAATTCAATAAAACTTTCTTCTTCACTTGGATTGACTTTCTCGAAACAGGAAACGGTTACGGCCAGTAGGCATCTCATGGCACTCGATGCCAACCAAAGGTTACACGTTGACGCAATGTCTGAATAAAATTAAGAACAATCACATTGTTATTTGACCACTTTTGCTTTTGCATGGGGATTTTTAACGGAACCAATGCATTTTAAACGAATGTCAAAATCATTTTGGCAGTTTTGCAAGAATTATGTAACAATTTATGCATTTGATGGCACTGCAGCGGTATAGCACGCATGACAACTACTCGTATTGTGTATAAATGTGGGTTACATGTGCATATGTATCAAACGAATTGCAAACATCCCATCTATGCAGATGTTTTTTTTTAGTTGTTGTTGTTTAGTTTCACTGTTATTGCATATAGCATGAATCGAATCGAGTGATTTATTGTTCTTCCTTTTGAATTGGCAAACCAAATGAAAAACAAAAACAAAAACTACAATAACCGTTCTAGTTTTATGTTAACATAGAGTCTGTCTTAGTTTCAATTAACATAATCAATTTAGGGTATAGTTGTGATTTCTAGCGGTTTCGCAATGCATTTCTGTGATAACGTTGGTTTTCCTTTGGGAAAGTTCGAAATCAAAGTGCAATTTAGTGAACAACAATCAATCAAATAATCAAAAGAAATATGTAGAAAAAAAAGTTCGTTAGACATAAAATTAGCAAATTATAATCATAGTGACAAAGTAGGCCGAAGATTTCACATATCAATGGAATTGAACATGGAATGGTGTGTAGAATTGTGTAAGATTGATTCACGTTCAATATATTTTTCACTCGGCCACAGTAACAAATTTAATTTATTTTTGTGTATTGCTTTTGTCTGCCACCGATATAACTCGTTCAAAAACACCTAATTCAACTTACCTCTGTTATCGGATCGTTTGTATTTCTTTGACAAAACGCCAAGTGTTTTAATGCTCCATGTCGAAATATACGGTACCCATGCATGTTGCCCTTGATTTATTAGTGTTTCCAATACATCCTGAACTTCAGCAACTGTACTGTCATATGAAGCAACGAGATTTGAATCCTTTTGCTGATTAAAAGAAGAAAAAAAAAACACATTTCAATTCACGTGCCCTTTGAATTTCCCCGAATGGATTTAATGGTGCTCTTCTCATCTAATCATTCACTAACCTCGATCAATTTCACATAACCGGCAACCGATGCATCGAAAAATATCGTAAAGTATTCGAAGACGGCATCTTTTGACGCGGGTAAATTGTGCAGTAAATTCAAGCCACAATGTACTAAATGCGATAAACCAGATGGGCTGATTGATGTTGCCGTTGTTGCACCGTTCACAAAATATTCCAATTCCTTTAAAATTGGTTGTTTTGCCATTTTCGCGTATTTTGTGTACACTTATACGGGATAAATCGCGTTGTAATTGGTGCGTTGTTTTTTTTATGATTTCATTCGGAACGTCAAATGACAATCAACTGACAGTTTGAAAGCAACATGTAGAAAAATGCGTGAGTGCGTTCAAAACCATTCATTTTTGAGATAGACCAAAAACTGTTTGTTGTCGTTTCGGACAACACTTTTATCTCGGATGCGACTCGCATGCTATTTGTGTTCCGTTATGATGGAAATTTATATCTGAATAAATATAATTTGATGAATCGGTGTTAGGCAATTATAAGAGCTGAAGAAAAATGTTTTTTTTTTTCGAATTGAAAATATTTCCCATAATCATACTATTTAACGAATAGTTCAATAATATCGTTTGTAGTTGATCTGAAAGGCAAATCGATGCATTATTGTAGCAATCCATCAAAAGTGGTTTGGCTGCATATATTATTTCCAATTGAACGATTACATTTCGGACAATCAAGTGCATTCAAATTTTGTTCTGTTCTATTTTTGAGTTTCATAGCCGTTTGATCAGTTGAAATGTACTAATGACATAGCTCGTCGAAGTCTATAAACGAATGCACATATAATAATGCATGTAAATTGATTTATAATGACTTCATTTTGCTCCCGCTTCGTTTTAAGTATATTTTAAACAGGTCGGCATATTTTTTTTAAGACGTGATAATTCGCATTTTTGCAGTGAAAATTCTAGTTTAACCAGATCACTTCTTGATATCAGTACCATATACAATGTAAGTTAATTAGAAAGCAGAAGACCTTGGAATAAATGCCTATTCATAAGTCAATCTTTGGGTCCGATCAATGTGATACCAACGTTCACTTTGTGCATATGACATTTCACGAAAAGAAAGTGTTTTTTTTCCCCTTCAACATTTCGTTTCGTTCATTGCTTTATATTTTAATTGTGTATTTCATTCAAATGATTCCAATAAGAAATTACCAGACCTTGACGACTAAATTGACGAAGACAATATTTTTGTTTTGTTATAAACACATGTGTGTTTGCGAAGAAAAAAAACAGCTGAATTCGACGATAGCATATAAAAAGCGACTGAGCAAATATCCTGAAATCATTGAAACCTGAAAAATTTAATTGTTCACACGACGTTAAAACCAACTAAATCTTTAAATTAATACTTATCCTTTGCTTGAGTAATTCTTAACCAAAAATATAGCAGATATGAATTAATTTTTTCTTCTCAAACCACAACACAAACAAAGAAAGAAAAAACCGAGCTATATTCAGAGAATTTGAATTGCGGTTTTTGTGTTGATGCAAAAGATAAGCGTAAATCGTTTATTGGAATATAGCCGAAAGAGCGAGACACAACCGTCATTTTGCGCCACTTAAAACTCATGAACGACGCATATTGTGGACCATAAATCAAAGCCACTTAAAGCAACAAGAGTAAACATCATCATCAAATGCGAGTACACAATATTTTATGTTACAATAGATGAACCTCTGAAATGATTTGTTACATCACCTCAAGCTAAAAAAAAAGAAGAGCCAAACAGAAGAAGAATATATTTGATGGTCGATTCGTTGATCTTTTTCAAAAGAGGTGTTAATTGAAACGTACACTTTTGGAATTAGTCGCTCGTGCTTTTGCGTTACGGCGACGACTGTTGCGAATGTCTGATCGAAATTCACAAATGCATGTGAACTTGAAATAAGATCCGTTCTAGATAATGCTATAATAAATTGTGTCAATACGTGATCACAATCGCCACCAAATACTAATGATATTTCAACATCTCACCACAGTACTTAGATGCGCGCGTTCGTGATTTTATGGGACATCGTTTGGAGAGGTTGTGAAAATACTCTAATTACTTCATATATGTGTATATATATTTAATAACGAACACAATTGCTGTATGCACATTTAATGGTTCTGACATACTAGAATATAAGTATCATTTCGTTTTTATTACGCAATATTTGTTTGTTGTGTATATGTCTACTAGAAACCGAATCTCAGTTACATCATCGATGTGATTATTATAGACTACTTCATTATAAAAGAAATGGAAATTTGGGTTCCACATACATCGCAACGACCCATCGATCGACTCTTATTTTCGCACGAGCTTGTACAAAATCGTAATTTTGCCATTTTTTCTTCTTTTCATTTCTGTTCTACAAAGCGGAACACAAGAATAAATTGCACACAACGGAAGTAAACTTTTAAAGGTCGATCAATGATTCGGTGCTATATGAGTACACATGTTACAAAAAGAATTTAATCTATTAACAATCGTACAATGAAAAAAAAACGAATTGCATTATCATCATTTCAATTTCATCTACTTAATAATAACACCATTTAATTTTGATCATGTGTCATAAAATTATGTTTCCATGAACTTGAACATTTTATCCCTCATGCTGCATATGTTTTGATATCCTACTTACAAGTAAATTGTTCATTGCTGACAAATACAATAAAAGAACAGTTTGCCATAGTGTGTGAATCTAATTTTATCGATTATTTTTGTATGTGAAGTTAAAACAGTCCACATTATAAATAATTTGTTTTCATTCTTTTTCTTTTCTTCGGTCGTCTACTTATTATCTTCATTCTTTTTTTTTGCATTTTCTTATGTGGTTTTTCTCTACTTCTTTGAATTTTATTTTGAAAACATTTTTGTCGTCCACTGTACTAGTTAAATTAGCTTTGTTTTTTGTCTAAGTCTTTATTTTTGCTGTTTTCATTGTTGTTGCTATCGTTGTTGTTGTTGTCATTCAGAGCTTTTTGTTTTGCCTTTTCACATTTGACGCCTTCGTCTCCTTTGTATGATTTTTGGTAGAAATTGTTGAACAAAAAGTAGAAGAAGATAGCATTTGGCATTGTGAAACAGACTGACCATCTTGGGTAGCCACAGTCATTCCACAACAATTGGGATGAGTGCAAGAAAGCCATGCAGAATTGGATCTATTCGGTCATAACATTCGGATCAAAGTGCAAACACGGCAAAGAAATTCCAAACATAAGAAAAAAGAAAGAAAGAAAAAAATAATTTTTCTGAAATTAGCAAAAAATTCAAAGTTCAATGTCAAAATTTCGATTTTATTCCAGCCGTGCGTGGGCCGAACCCATTAGTTAGCAGCTAAGCAATAGCTCCAGGCTTTTTAGACGATATCTTTCTTTTTTCGGATTATTTGATTTGGTCATTCGCCAAAAATGGTTCAATAGATAAACGACAAATTATATGTTCGCTACACAAACATCGGCGACATTATTGATCAAATGCTTCAATAAGAAATGTGTGTTTTGTTTTAACGGAGCATCCCAACAGAAAGTAAATGAGTACACATTCGATTCGTGATTTTACTCACCATTTGCATCGATGTGATGTGTTTCTTCCACCAGAGGTATTTTTGCATTTGTGGTCCGAGCGCCGACAACAAGTAGTAAGCATACATAATAATATGTACGAATGAGTTAATAGTACCTGAAAATGGTTAAACATCATTTTTAGTTATACCGCGTTTGTCCATATAAGACATTTTGAACCAAAAGAATAAAAACAACAAAAATAATATTCGACATCCTAGTTTCTATCTCGAATTCTATATGTCGCCTCAATCCAATCGTTAATCGAGCTAGAAACGAGTTTTGAGCTTGACATTATTGGTTAGCTTATACAATGTTCCTAATTTAAGTTCTGATGTGTCCAAAAAATCAAACACATATGAATGATCACAGAAATAATAATAAAGAAAAAAAAATAACAAAGAACCCAATAAAATCATATACTATTTCCACAACACTTACCAATGAATGTTCCGTGTCCGCCTGGATAGTATTTGGTAGCACCCCATGAAATCATTGGCATTACGGTGTGATGGTACAAGTGCAAAAATGAGATTTGTCGCTCCTTTTTACGCACCACAAAGAATACGGTATCCAAAAGTTCGGAAATTTTGGCCAAGAAGTAAAGATAAACACCACGTGCCTCCTGTTTTTTTTTTTGTTTCGTTGGGGAATTTGGTATTTTTTTTTGTCGAGGGAGAGAGAGAAAAAAGAGAGAAATCATATTAAGAATGATGGCAGTCAAAGATATTTTGTGGGCAATTTATTATCGATTCAACGACGTCAAGCAAATAGCATTTTTAAAAGAGGTTATTCCGTGTTATTTTTGAGCATATTATCACATATTTTGACTTTCAAGCAGCCAACCAAACGCGATAGATGGTCAGCTACGGCTGACGCTCGTTATCCAGATAATTTGCGTGCGGTGAACGCATATAGAACGCTCCGCTGACATTCCGTTTTTGTGACGTGCGATCCATCCAAATTCATGATAGAACCCATGAATTTGTTTGGATACCACGTCACAAAGTCAGAAAAATTATGGATTCTATCATGAATTTGGATGGATCGCACGTCACAAAAACGGAATGTCTGTCCCGGTATTCTGGAACACAATCCGCAAAAATAATGCGGAATTATTCCGAGAGATCAATTGTATTTTGGAAGGTGGTATCCAAACGTTATATGTGGATTTGTCTCTTTTTCATTGATTGGACGTTTGGATACCACCTTTCAAAGTACAATTGATCGCTCGGCGGCAACGGAGCGGAGCGTTCTATATGCGTTCACCGCACGCAAATTATCTGGATAACGAGCGTCAGCCGTAGCTGACCATCTATCTCGTTTGGTTGGCTGCTTTCAAGTGATACCAGAAGTAATAAAAACCACACCGATTGAATTCGCATCAAGAATATTGTCTTCGATAATATAATTCATGTTAAATTATTATTATTTTCATTGATGTCCACAGGGGAAATTACCGAACCGTCTGGCCGGTCATCAATAACAATCGGTTCAAATTTATTTCTCTATGTTTCTGCCTATTTCTGTCTGCATGACAACATTTCAAATGGATCGTGATTTTAGCACGAAAATCCGGTAATTGGGATACAATATATTGAAACTTGTTCGCCGATTGACTCAAAACATTTCGCATAAAATATCGCAATCAATAAATTACAAAATGATAATAATGCTCTGAATATTAATGATATTCGAATGAATTCAAAGAAAAAAATATTCCATTGTCATCTATTCATTCTTTCGTTGGAAAATGATTTAAATTAAACTACATACCCGGATACCATCTGGTCCAGTTGAGGTGTTCACCGGCTGACATTTCCAACTGTAATGATTAAACCATCCATGGAATGCGCCCTGAAACAACCAACCGAAAGAATAATAAGAACTTGGCCTTGAACTTTCTTTCGAAAATTTACAGCATAAAGTGTTCTCGACTCTGAATAACGTCAAAGAAGCATTTCAAATGAAATGAAGAGAAATAAACAAAAAAAAAAACAAAACCAAATCTATTGGATTGCCGATTAATTACCTCGTAGAAAATGTAGATGCTAACAATCACTTGAATGAAATTGTACACGAGGAGGGTTCGTTCCAATTTGAATGGTTTTCGGTTGGCCATGTATCGTGGACCCCATGACAGTACAAAGTATAAATAGGCGGCTAGGATGGTGAGACCGGGCACAGGTGATGAAATCAGTGGCCAATCATTGGTCCGTGTATCTAGATTATGGCGAATAATTGGTAAATTGGCATGAGTAAAAAGGTCAATTACAAGTGTCTGGTTCCTGGTCGCAAAATGTATTTCTCACTTCGGTTCTTGCTCCACGTTATTTTCATTTTATTTTGGGGAAACACGCGCGCACAACAATGTGCAATGATTGAAGTTTAATGACCAGTAACAAATTAAAACAAAACACACCTCTAACACACACACACACAGACACAAGATCATCAAGGAAATTATTTTTTTTATTCACACTCGTTTCTTTTATGATTTTGTATCAAGTGAAAAATGTCATCAAGCTAATTACCTGCCAAGTCGGTGAATATGTAGTTGTAATACTCCATAAATTTGTTATCGTAGAGTGCCATTTCTGTAGATTTTTTTGATTTTGTTGTTGCCCCGTAGCGTTTGTACTTCGAAAGAAAAACGAAGTGGTTGATTGTCTTGGCTGAACTGAATTGATGCGATTGCTCGAATTCACTTCACACTAATGAATTGATCTGGTAAAGATGAACGTCACTGTAGCACAGTCTTCGGCTGCAAACCGGATATAATGAAGAAAAAAAAAAGAATCTGCAAAAAGACACACATTTAGAAATTTCGACACACACGAAAAAAAAAATACACACATTTTGGATAACCAATGAGAAATTAAGCGGTGAGAATCAATAATACGAATGAGAAAAGTGAAAAAAAAACACAAAAAGCAACGCACGACAACCTTCCGTTCTATGGAAATCAAGTTTTATGGTTCATCTCTAGTCACTATGATTTGCAACTTTTCTTAGAGCTTTTATTATTGATAGATTATGTATGTTTTTTTTTTCAGTTTACGGTCATTCCTATCAAAATCCCATGTCGATCGATCGGTTTTTTTTCTCTCCCAATATATCGAACTGAATTTGAATATGCGATGAGAAATATGGCAACGAAAATTGCGAAACAAACGAACGATTGACCGAAACCCGGAGAGAAGAAGAGAAAAAAAAGAGTAATAATCTGTGAGTTATTTTGATATGTGGTTGCAACAGGTCTTCATAGCAACAACAATAGTTCAAGTGTGAACAAACAGACATTGGTCGCCGCCGCCGACAACAACGATGATGATGATGATGATTTTTGATGATTGACCATTCCACGTGCATAGCACCTCATAATAAACAACATACATATTTCGGTATTGCGAAAACGCCTAAATCAATTTGGAGAGAATTTTTCGTGGTTTTCTTCTTCTTCTTTTTTCTTCGAAGAGATTTCACAGTTGAATGATCGTCGCTTAATTCTAGATGTAAATATGGGTAGAGATGTAGCTCTCATACTAGAAAACGATTAGCTAATATCTGGTGCTTGCGTTATGTCTCTTATGGTCGTTGCTGTTGTTAGTTTGATATCTCGTTTTTTATGCAAATCAGCCGAGCAAAAGAGACGGCGGTGTCTAATTTCTTTTTCTATGTTTGGCTTGTTGAAACAAGAAGAGGAAAAAACAGAGAGATAACAAATGGAAGCCGAATTTTATCATACACACATAAACACACACATACACACACACAATAATCGAAAGCAAAAAGCGGAGAATTCGAAATGTGTATGGTGCAGAGTGTGCAGAGCAGTTCAGAGCACCAGCGCGATTTTCGATAGATTACAGATTAATTCGATTAAAATAGTTCAAATTAAATGGCATGTGGTTCGTTACGTCTTAGAGACGTTGGGCTCTTGCTTCGTTTTGTTATTTTATGATCACTTCTTTTCCATCTGAATGTATGATATGTTGTTATGTGATATGTAACCTTTCGAATTGACCATGTATCATCGGCCCATTGATGCGATGGTCATTAGATAAAGAAAACCCGGTTAGCAAGTGGATAACAATGAATACACGCATTTTTATCGAACACACAAAATTTTACTTTATTTCCGCAATCGATGCTCGTGTGTAGCCGACCGCACTCATTCAATCATTCCAATCGGTACATATGCCCGTGAATAAGTTTCCCGGTTTGATCTTTGGTCGAATGAAGAAGACGTGAGGTGAAGCGCACGTACACTAACACACACACACAACAACAACAACAAAAACTAATAATAATCAAACCGTTTACGCAAACGAAATGCCTGATATTTCACAGTAGAAATAAACGCGGAGAAAAAAATATATGCGCGAATGAGCTTTTTATTTACATGATTTTGGTAGCTGTTGATGTGATTGTGGCCGAACATTACGCCATACAAGCAGTAAATTGGTGTAACATTGCTTATTGACTGCCTCTTTCTCTCTCACTTTAAGAAGAAAAAGTAAAATGAAAAGAAGCACCAATTTTTGTACCGAAAAAAAGCACACACACACACTTCATTTTTAATATACACAAAAGAGCGATTAGTAGTAGCGTTGCGAGCAAATACATTTCAATCGTGTCTATGAAGATCAATACGTATACGGGCATAAGCTGTTTTTCTTCTCGTTTGTTGTTGCTACCATTGCTATTGCGGCGGCTGCATAATTTTCTTGTTTTGTTATTCAGAAACTTGAGCAATGGTAATGGATTTTTTTGAAATTTGACGAGTTTTTTCTCTCTCTACCTTCTTCTTTTCTTCGATCTTCAGCTTTGTTTCGTTTTCAAAATGTATGAACTTTTGCCCAAGTTTGTTCATGTGTATTGAACATTTCACAAAAACAAAATACATTTATTTGTGGCTATAACTCAATGCATATATGCCAAAGCGAGGGAAGAAGAAGAAGAAACCCCGAAAAAAATTCCACAAATGAAGAAACTCAAAATCTTTGGTAAGTAATTGATGAAATTTAAGTTGTTGTTACCTTGCCGATTACAATTAAAATCAAAGGTTTCATGCACAAACGATAAATACTATGTACAAATTTGAACGGTGCTCGTGATCGCATTGAATTGTGTTAAAGGCAAAAAAAATGCGAATTGATATGCGGCGACCGGAGTAGAAAGAAGGGAAAAGAAAACAGAAAAAATAAACCATTTCTAACCCGATTGAAGGATTAAATGATTGATGCATTGCACAACAAATTAGCACATTATGCTAAACAAAGATCCGATAAATGGTTCAGCGGGCTCGAACGCAATACAAGTGCCCGTGCACGCGTTTGGAAGTGTGACACATTCGAAAGCACTATCACGAATGCATGTGATTCATGAGTGTGTGTGTGTGTGTGCTGGTTGGTTGGATGCTATATGGGGAGGATTCATTTGGCGGCACATACGTACGCTCCGTTTTCGGCACGGCTCTTATTTTTGATAGTGAACACAGTGTTGTGTTTTTATGTGTGTGGAAAAACCGAAAACGAATACGTTACTATTTAAATAATGATGCGAGAAACACGGACATACAATCAAGTAAAAAGTGTAACGAAATAATGGCTATGAATAAATCTTAAAATATTCAAGGTTTTTCGACATCGTACATGCATTCATCAACACTTGGACGCCGTGCGCATGGTGTTGTTTTGTACACAAATACACCCAGAATAATAGTAATATTTGTAAGGCTAATGAGTATTAACAAAATATTATTATCGCCACTATATACTGGTGCGTACCCACACACACACACACACATACACGGAGGTCCAGCTGCTAATAAACTTTTCACATTTCACATGTGAGCTGTAAAAATGGTTGAAAATGCAAGCAGACAAGAAAGAAGGAAAAACCGAAGAAAAAACATTATGGGAATTACTTGCGAAATACGCTACATATTTCTCGTTTTGCCTACAAGATTTCTATTATCTAATGCAAAGTACTGAATACCACAAAACAATAACATGAACAACTAACCGACAAATTTTTGTGCACCATACACACAAATTCACTTATTATGGCTCTGAGATTTTGGTTTTTGTGTTTGGCTCTGGCTTTTGGACTCGAATGAACATCAGCTCGATTGGAAAAGAAATACATGATTATATGCGCACGACACCTTGTTGGTATATGACATTTGCATACAAAATTCGGCCAAACCATAAATAATCATCATCATCACTATCAAAACGCAGACGCGCAAATTTCGTAATTGATCTGAATTAGTGCAACTGGATTGAACAAAAAAAAAACGATTGAAAATCTCTGCTAAATACAGCGTCCGAAGAAATTCCATTGAACCAGTTTGAACGATGTAACTGGATTTTTGCGGAAATTATTGGACATAGGATCTGGTGAACTTGTTGACCGATCTGAAAACCAGAAAAATTCAAGTAAATGAAGCAGATGACACAATTACAACTGACACGACACCACGTCATGATATCCATCGATCGCCGTTGATTCGTTCACCTTTGTTCTATTTACAAAATAAATCATATTGTGTGTATTTAAACGCCGCGTCACCATGACAATTCCATTCAATAGTTTCAATTGAGTCACTAATCATTACAAACAAGTAATTCCTTTCTTGGATTATATACAACGAATCACACTCTCTTTCTTCTTCCGCTAACTATCACCGGCAATGAATTTCCCAATGTGAACCAGATTTTGATTTTAAAATCTTTTTTTTCTCTTCTTAATTTTGATACACAATTTGTCGAATCGATTTAGGATTCGTTAAATCTATTAGAAAATACAAATGATGCAAACCTTTCGAACTTGTCAAACAAAATACACTTTTCACCAATCGTAAAAGAAAACTTATGAAATCTTCAAACTGGAATTCTTTGAAATTTTCTCACTTTTATGTTTAGATTGTAATTTTTGTCTTTGTTTTTGTCTTGAATACTCGATTTTGGTCAACTATTTTTTGTTTGGTATTTGTTTCAATTGATAGTTTAATCAAAAGAAAAAAAAATTCAACCAAAAAGCGAAAGATTTGTGTGTTTTTTTTTTAGAAAATCATGATAACCTACTAATTTGCGACTGAATTTCGCCAATTTTAATAATCAACTAAATTTGAAATCGAACTTTTTTGTATAACATGAGCTTTGTGCTGACCTTGCCATCAGTGCTGCTGCTCATATCTAGCTCATTCACACTAAGATTCCATGTGTATCTGCGATATATTCGTATCATATGCGTGATGGCCATAGCTCAGGTGGGGGATGGGATACCCATTGCCTATGTGTGCTTGAGAGTGAGCCCATATATGCCGCTGTCTCGCCTTTAGGTACTGAAATATTTGATTTGATTGCATATCTACATGTTACTCGGTGCTATTGCTTTCGTTGATCGCACGTTGCGGCGC
>NW_022601467.1:11529413-11551087 GCF_009176505.1 Sitodiplosis mosellana | reverse complement strand
TGCTGCCTGCTGCTGCCGCCGTTGTTGTTGTTGTTTTTGTTGCTGTTTTCAAGCACTTCATGAATATTTCGCGACATGAAAATGATTTCAAAGAGGTGTTCAAATCAATAGTACAACACTCTGTCGCAGTCAGTGTCGTTTACTTTTCGGAAGATTTTTTATTTGTATTTCTGAAGGTAGCTAATTTTGGTGTTGTTCGCCACGCTCCACGCATACATACTAATGAAATCCGTAGTGCATGTAATGGACACCAAATCATTAGAGTGAATGAAATAAGTGTTAGTCGACCGAATGAGACACATGCACCGAATTTTGAACCCAACAGCGAATTAAATCAGTTTATGATTCGGATAGGGAACACGACCAAACATTTAATTGCTTTTAATCCCCAATAATTTTGTTTCTCTTTACTTTTCTGTAAGTCATTTGTTTCTTTATGCACTAATTCCATTGAGTAACACAATTATTATAAGCAATAAAAACCATAAACGATTTAATTTCAACACATTGATCGACCGGACATTCAACAAAGACTGACTAAAACTCATTTGATTCTTATGTCAAGAATTGCAATGGAAATTTGAAAAAAAAATTGAAACAAAATAAAAAATCACGTTTCTCTTCATTTCCAACAACGTTTTTTTTTTTGCGGATTGCAATGTTAGGAAAATTCATTGACGCCTTTCAATCCATAACAAAAGACAAAATTTGTCGACGTCGCAACATTGGGTTGAGCAACGTTTTCGGCATTTATTTTATTGTGGTCCGAATGACGCCAATGGTGTGGATCACACTAGATTGGCATGTTTGTACACTTTTATATAAACTGTTTAGAAAGTAGTGAATCTTGCTTTGAATGCACCTGCATCGAACTGTTTTCCAGCCCGTTTCAAAGAAAGTGTGCACACACATCTTGTGCATTGCCCAATGTAAAAATATTTACGTTTAAAATTTGTGCCTTTTGTTTTTGTCCCCATTTAGGCGGATGTGAGTGTGTCTGCGTGCATTGTTTTATCGTTAAATTTTCTATTTTCGTCGCTCAAAACCGTCGAATAATGCCGATGAGTTGCATAATGATCATTTTCCTGAAATAATTTGTTGCAATAACAAGAAAATATAAAGTTGATTGATAAGCGGGGTTGTCGATTAAATTTCGCACTTCATGAAATCAAATCCGATAGTTATTTTCAAAAAGTCAACCAAGAACAATAATCATGTGCTCGGTTAATAATTAAGCTGATGTTTAGGTGCCACTTTACGAATTATGTTCATTTTAGCGTACGGAAACTACACGCATCACAAAACGCTGAATTGAATTTATTGTTAACTCATCACAAAAATAAAGGTGATTATGCGAAAATGAATATGACTAAAAATACGTTCAGCAAAAAAAAACTGAGAAAGGCGGATTTTAGCATTCGATTTCATTTTAATATGTACTTCCCCGTCGATGAAGTAGCGAGATTCCCTATCGTTAAAGGGAAAAAAATAATTCAGCAATGCCACAGCTTTTTTTTTATGTCAACCATGTATCATACGTATTATCAATTGTCATAAGCCGACGCAAGTGAATTACAACATACGGTGGAAATTTTGCATATACGCAAAATTTGCGGATAACTTATGTACGTTCACACAAATGTGACTCATTGTGGTATTTCATTGTGCCTGCGGCTTCGGTGAATCCGTTCAGCATGGACATTGTGAACCGCTGCAATTCAAGTGTTTATTCTCTAGCAAAGTGGTTAGATTCTTGTTGGTATTTTCCTTGTTTTGTCTCCTAAGCGGAAAAACCAGTTTCCAGATCCAAAAATAACCTGTAATTTACATGCAAATTTCAATTAAATGTCATGCTCTGTGATCATGATTTACAAAAACATTACGCCATCGAAAACACACCAAATAATCTATGGTCATTTTACTTTCGAGTAAATTCTTTAGGCAAATAACTCGTTTTTCCATCCACAAATCGTTACGCACAGTCACTCATTCATTCGCTTGCAGTTGCAAGTGTTTTAAATCTCGGTGCATAGATTTTTAACTCCAATCCATTTGACACTCGTTAGATATATATATTTACACATACCGTTGACAAAGTCAAAACCAGTCTCACCGGCTCAAGATTCATATCGAACAGATATTTTTACAGCATCAACCATCCAACTCGTATGCCATTTTTTGTTTTTCTTTATGCTTCAACTTTGATTGTTTTGTTGAAAACGCAATGATACTTGGCATTTGAGAACTATTTCCTCATAGTCAAAAGTCAATGTGACGCCAGATTTCTTCATTCCGACGTTAAAATTCATGTTGAGAATGAATTCTTGTGAAATGAAGCAAGTGATAATTCAGCGTCGCCACACGTATTTATGGAGTGAATTCAAAACAGAAAGAAAAAAGTTCAAGTTCCAAACAAAGATTTCGTTCATTTATTCAATTATTTCAGTCATTCATTTCAGTGCGCAGTAAATTGCAGTGCATTGGTTTGTTTTCATGCTCCCGGTATCAGATTCTTTGCACTTTGCAATTTTATTCATTGTTTCATTTGCTTCATTATGCGCGCTTGCGCTTTGCCACCACCACCATGTGATGCATGTGCACTTTAAACAGCAACATAGTAATTAACATACGTTAACATGACGGCAATCAAGCATTGAAACGGCAACAGTGTCAGCATCAACAGCAGCAGCAGCAGCAGCAGCAGCAGCAGCAGCAGCAGCAGCAGCAGCAGCAGCAGCAGCAGCAGCAGCAGCAGCAGCAGCAGCAAAGAACAAAGGGTGTTTACGCATTTTTAATGCGAAATGTCACATAAACAGAGGGATTCACATCCGTATAAATTCTGTTTTTTCGTACGGATGATACACACGTATGCGTAAGATGAATCGTGATCATTTAAATTGAATCAGCACAACACTGTCGGAATTCCTGATTGTCAATGAATATTTTATTGTTCGTTAAATCCTTCACATTAAATTCATATCAAGCGCAAAACATTGAATGGAAACGATGTAAAGATCAATACAATGAACTCGGCTGGGTTGTATCTAGTAGCGAGTAGCAAACATAAAATCTTTGTTCCGTCCGCGTGTTGTTTCCACTTATGAAGGCATTTTCGAATTTCCTAAATGTTAAAGCCACAAAATGAGCGCGCGAACACCGTTTTGTTTGAAAGAAAATAAATTGCTGAATATTTTATTGGTTTATCGTGTGCGTTTATCATGCAAAATAAATGGGTGTCCATGTGTTGATCCGCAAATTAAGTATTGGACTGAAAACGGGATGATGGAGTGTGTATGCGTGTGATATATGGCTCTGAATCAATGAACGTTCGCAATGGCAGATAACCTTAATTGACATTTAACAGATAAAAATAAAAGAAGAAGAAGTCGAACAATATGCCGTATATACTTTTGAAAACACCTGAAGCGATTCGGCTCATTATACGCGATGAACGCGCATAGAAACATTGATACTGGGCATCACTGAGTGTGGCTCGTACGATTAAAATGCTTTGACTTTTGATCGTTTTTGCCAATAATAATAATACCCTAAACACTCAATTATGTGAACGGATTAGCTATTCTCTTTAACTCTTTGGTTTTTTTTCACTTCTTCTTCTTCTTTGACTCGCAACTTTTTTCACTGCCACAACAAGATAAGAATTTTATGCAAATGACACATAAAAAGCGGTGTCGCGCGATAGTAATGTCCAGTTCAGGGTTTCATCGATTTTATCGAAAAATTCATCGCTTAGTTTCCTGGATTTATTATCCCGGATTTCTTAATATTTCGACATTCTTTTTTTAGTTCGGGTTTTTTGTACGGGTTTTTTGTAATATTTCTTCATCTCTCTCACTCGCCCGGTCATTCTCCCAGCCATTTCGGCATCAATTTTGCATACGATAATCGATTGGCCTAACTAGCAACCGACTCGACTCCATTTCATGTGCTTTTCATTCAAAAAAACCGAGAAAAAGTGACGAGCAACAAATGAAGAGGAAAAAAAACACAAAACTTGGTGTGAAATCTAACACATAAATACAATATTTAACTCAGACAGATAGAGACAGAAACGCTGTTGCTCTGTCTCATACACATTTCAACAGAACCAACCACCGAACGACCGCCGACCAACCGACCGTCTAAAATTTCATGCACAATCTCGCATTCAAAAGGGAAATTATTTACGTTCAATTATGATATGAATAACTGCGCTAAGTATGTATGTATGTGTGTGTGTGTGAAGTTTCAAATCGCCAAGTATGGAGCACACAATCAAAGTGAATTTTTATTTGTTCAGCAGTTTAAATGCGCACACACGTTATTCCCACCCATTTAAATGGTTTTTGTGTCTGCGCAATTATCCACAATAATAAGCTCTAATCGAACTCATTCACAATGTACTAGCATTGTACCGTCCTATGCGAGTAGCAAATTCAAGGCATTTGCACCGAAACCAAATACGCAAGAATGCCAAAAAGCACGTGTAATGTTTTTTTTCGTTATTTACCTTAGCCAAAATATCATTCGAACAACAACAACAACAACAACAAAAATGAAACGTTTGTATCACTGTTGCAATATTGAACTTTCATAAATTCTGCAATGCAAAATAGTTCTTGCACAGCACGCGAATCGAATGGCTCCAATTGATGAAGCACACAACACATGAATAGAAACAAAAAAAATTGGAGAGAAAAAAATCCAATCTGAAGCGAAAACGCAACGCAGGCGAAAAAGAAAGAGTGCAAAGGCAACCACAAGTTTGATCGACATTGGAAGGTGTAATTTGTGCTGGTAGTGTATGAGTGCGTATTGTCAATCATTGAGATAGTGTTGTATGGTTTCCAACAAGAAACTAACTCATCAAAATGTTGCACATACCGATTGAACTGAAAAGATTTGACCGTGAATTCATGAATCCAATAGCAAAATTTCACTGCCTTTTTGCTTCACCACTCAAGATCGGAAGATATAAAATGATTTACATACAGAGCGAAATGGATGGACGGTTGGATGGATTCATTCGACTTAGATTAAATTAGCTGGTTTCGGGGTCAAATTATTATTGGCACATTGCAATGAACAGACTTCAGGAGTTCAATCATCTTTTTTAAGGTTGAAGAATGATTAATACTAGACGTCGCAATCAACGAAGCGCGCACACATACACGTACACACTTTCCATTTTATTGATATCACATGTCGAAGACAAGTTGAAATTCTTCATTCGAACATAATTTACGGCCAAAATACATGTTGAATGACAACCATTCAGCCAATCGAACCGATCATAATGAAAGTTTCTTTGACTCACTTCAACCAGCCGGTTTCAATGGTCCAATCGATAGGGAACATTTTCTACGCTTAGTTTTTTTTTTCTTCAGCTCATTCATTATTTTATGACTATTTATTGAAGGAAATTGCGGAAAAATCCCGAATTTTCATTCATTGCCATTCATTAAACACATTTATTAGTGATCATTCATTAAATCTTATTGTTTGTGTTGATAAAACATCATTCTTAGTCGTAAAACAATAGTAAAACAATTGGATATAGCTGCAACAGAAAAACAAACGGAAGAAAATTACGATATAATTGTCGTCTGGAAGCAATTCGAGTCTATGATGATGATAATGAGAAAAATACCCGTTGAAAATATTCCGTGACTTGATCACGATTGTGTCACAGTTAGTTCAGGTAATTGTGCTGATAAAAATTCTCTGACGGAATCAAATTAGTAGCCGTTGATGGAGAAAGTTTCGTCAAGATGTGCCCGGCTGGAAAGTGTGATGTATTTTTTTTTTGGAATGAAAAGAAAACATATATTGAAAAAGACATTGAAATACGGCAACTCGAAAACCGGCTCGAACGTGTATCGTCTGACTGCCATTCTTGCATGACGCAACGGTTTTAATTGAGAATCGGATGAGAATCACTCACACACACCCGACTCTTTGATTACAACACCAAATCTCTTAAGAAAGATCCAAAACTACAAATTACGTCGTTATCATTGAGGTTTTTTTTCTGCATATCAAATGTTCCACTGCACCTCAATTACTGTCTGCATTACGTTTGAAATTCGTGTGCGATATCAACCAAAAAATTGCAATGACAACCACAGCACACAAAAAAGCAATTGAATTTAATATGCAAGTCATTCGTCATTAACGTTTTGTTATGCAATTGATTTGGCTGCACGGTAGTGTTCTTTCTTCATTGAAACGACCATATATGGTCGATAGATTGGAGCATTAGGACGGGGAAAGAATTTTTTCCAGCGCGAGATTCCACCATTTCATGATACTTCAACAGGTTTTTATCCGATCGTTGACTTGTTCTACTCTTTAATTAGCTTTCGTGTGGTTTCTCATTTTATTCTAACGTGCAATCACTGGTTTATACGGAGCGATAGCGACTGGCAAAGCGGTGTACGTAGTATCATAATGTTTTTTTTTATTGTTGTTGTTCGTATTTCCACGTTCACCTTTTCGTTTTGCACGGACATAGAATGGAATGGAATGTCACGGCGTTGTGTGAGCAATTGAAAAATGAATTAAGGAAAAATACTGCGGCTCGCGTAATTGTCATAATATCAGAATGAAATCGATTGAATGGAAACGTTCAGCGTTTCAGGAACTTGGCGGTTTTCTGTCTCTTTCAGTTGCGAGCGGAAATACTCTTAAGATCATGCTCATGGTCCTTATAATCGATCATTCACATGAAATCACATCGGTGGCCATTGTTTATGCTCAAGAGGTTACTCACTTGTGATATTGTCCATTCAAATTTAAATGTGATTGCCCAGCGTCCATTTAAAATCCGTACGCTATGAACTGTGTGTGTGTGTGTTTGGCTTTTTTTTTTCTTCGTTAAGCACCCAAACTGTCAATTTTCTCTTGATGTTTGGAACATTCGTTCCACGCGACAATATGCTACCTATACGATACTGTTGCCCATTTCGAAATACATTTATTCATATCGGCCAACAACCGTCACCCGAACTACTTCAAGTCCGGTGATCAAACTTTACAGTTGAACAGCCTTGAAAATTTCCCTTGCATCAATGATAAATACTTCTTTTTTTTATTTCTTTGTTTCTTTGGATCGCGGCATCGCAGCATAAAATACATTTGTGTGAAGAAGTAACGGCGCGTTTGTCGTCGTTTGATGATGGGCATCTCATAAATACCAAATAGCATTAGCTTTTCATGATAAAGCCATGAACCGATCATTTTTCCTTGTATTTCGCAAGTTTCCCCCATTTCATTAAGATACTATCATTTTATTATGATACCGGAACGTTAGAAATGACGAAACACGGCTGATTTACTCCCATTTAATCATAGTTTTTCTCTTTCATAATACCAGTAGAATTCTTTTTTTTGCTGAAATTCTTACAAACTTGCAGTAGAACTTTGGTTCTTGGGGCTTTTTTTCGTTGGAATTTTTCGAAGAAAAAAAAAACCCACCATGATCCAATTCTATCATTTGGTGGATATTTCCCGGCCGTTTCCCTCACTCTTCGTTTTGTTAATTCTAGTTTCTTTTTCTTCCATTTTCTTCGCTTTGTGTTCGTTTTATGCTATCAGCGAGCTTATTCCGTTTGTGTTGCCACTTGGTTTGGCTGGCTGACGAGCATGTTCATTGGTATGTGTCTTGTGTGTACCACTCTTTTTCTAGAACAAAGTTTAGCTTCGTCAACGTTGATACCAAAACGTGTGTTTGTCGGTATCTGTGTGTGTGTGTGTGTGTGTACCAGAGTGAATTGAGATGATGAGCGTATATATCGTATGACAACAAACACTCTCGCATTTTTGGTTCCATTGTAAGCAAGGACAACCAGTCTAGCTTTTTCATTTTGGCTTTAACCGCTTAGCGTGGTCGCACATACGCGTTGAGCGCGTAATGATAGCATCTCGCATGACTGAGCCTGACTTGATTCGGTGGCGGCGGCGACGCATGTGTGTACCATTGGCACGTATATATTATGTATGTGTATGTATACTTGTGCATCACTTTTCTTGGTCGATTTCGGACGTTTGATGCTTAAAATATTTTCAGCAACACATTTTGAGTTATGAGTTGGTTTTTCGGTCTTGATAGTGTAACATCGTGTGTTAGTTTGCACATATTCTGTAAGCATATTTTGCAATCTTTTTCTTCTAAATATTCTAACCATCTAACATAAGGTGACTAATTTGGTGATGTTATTTGTTTGATTGTTTATAAGCGTATTCTTTCGCTCTCTTTATTCCAACTTTTGGGACCAGTTGAGAATGGAGACGAAAATCTAATACATTAAAAGAAATATGAGGAAAATCAATACGAAATGAGGAAATAATTGAAATCGGAGATGCCGAACCGCAGCAACAATAATAATAGTGTGATTAATTGACGATTTATTCTATGGTTTTAGCTACATTTAATTGCCAATCAATGTTTGATTCCTTCCTTTTTTGTATTTGGCCTAAAATTGGCTGAGAACCGAACAACTGCAAAAAGCTGCTTAATTTCAATTGCAATTTCATAATGTTTTTCCTTTGTTTTGTTTGGTTTTTTTTTCTTCTGGGTTTGAAAGTCATCGTCGAGAGTCAAAGTAAAAAATATTTCGAAAGAAAAAAACGGGAAACGAAATGAATTTGATGAAGGAATGAGAAGTTCAGTTGTTACTTTATTGCATTTTCGGTTTAAATTATATAATTATCGGTTCAGTGATAGTTTAGTATAACTAAACGTATTTCCAATTGGCGATGTGTAAATGGTGTGCAAGCGCACAAACGTACACTTTGGTCAAGACACATGAAAAACACGTAAAGGAAATACACACAGAAAAAATGCAAGAAGCAAAAGAAGACAAGAGAGAGAGAGAGCGAAACAGCGAAGCGCAAATTAAAACCAGTATCGGCTGCATAACGAAGTGCAGCAAACCTGTGGCTGCACACTTATGCTGTTTGTGTATGTGTGTTGGTTGCTTTGGCACTTGATTTTTCTTGTGATTTTATATACATAGTATGGAATCGCATTATTAGTTAACATTCATCGGTACATACACCGAAAATGAAAATGAATGAACGAATGAACGAATGAACGACCGACCGACCGACCGACCGGCCGAACGAACAAGCGAAAAAAAATATATCTGCTGCTAATATACTCTCGATTTCGATTGATAGCCATGACCTACTTTCCTTCCTCCGAGTGTATCAATTCATTATTACGGTATTTTCAATAATTTACACATTTTTGTTCAATGGCTTGTGTGATTATTTTTTTCCATATTCATCATTTTTTCCTCGTCAAAAATCAATTTTTTTTTTCATTTTCTGCTCTTTCGTGTGGCCAATGCATTTTCTTTACCTGCGCGCGCCGTTTACGTTGACGCGCACTTACTCACACACATTTGCAGCAAAGAAAATGCGAAAAAAAACCGCCACACATCAAAAAAAGAAACTCGCTTCGTAAACGATAGTCCAAATACCGCAGAATATTGCATTTAAATAAATAGTCTTGTGTTTAACGAGTCAAGTACATTGGTCTATTTGTTAAGCGCTTGTTTAATCGAGACTGTTCTTTTTAAACCTTAGTCATAGCAAAATGGCAAGTGGGTCACTTTTGCGGCAGTAAATATTTGTGGCGCAATCGCGTTTCGATCGAAGCCAATTTCAATGCATTCTAATGCGATTCTTTACGTGGCACATCGGTGGATGGGGCTATGCCGTATACCATTTCAATCGCAAAGTGCATCCCAATCTAACAGGGTTAAATGCCGATGACATTCACATGAACAAGTCGAAAACTATTGGAAGAATCCACCAGCCAAATTGCATCACATAAGCACATTGAATACACTTGATCTCATTAACTGTACATGCATGGTGTGTCGATCGTGTTTTGAGGAGGCGAAAAAAAAACGATGTAAAATCAAAAAAAATTGTAAATTGCGATAGGTTTTCGATTCGAATCAAACGGAATCAACAAAAACGCAATTAAAATGTGCTTACTCAAACTTCAATTTTCCCCGATTGAGTCAAGCTTATAGGAAATAATAATTAATGCCCATCAAAAGTTTATCATGTTGTTTTCACATCGGAAGATTATGTATGTGTGTGATTGATTTTGGATTGAGTCACGTTTTCGCATCGTTCGATTCACTAAGCAGCATTCAAATATGGAAATTATTAGAAATTTGCATTCCTTGCCTACTTTTATATCCCCATTCGGCACGAATGCGTTCACAATCATCCGTCGACAATTGAATTAGTCAACAATTATAAAAGTGTTGACGAATTTGTTGTCATTGCATTGCGTACATTTGCATTCGGTAGTCACACCTGTGTCACATTGTTTACACTTTATGATCGGATATGATTCTTGTCGCCAATCATCAATTCACATATGATTTTAAGCATTTATTCCGCCGAAAAAAAAGATTACATGCATTTGGAGCATGTTCGCTGAATATATAAGCCAAAAAATGCGCGAAAAATACGCAAATCAGTCATGCAAGGGGGAAAAAAGAGAAAATAATGAAAATTATGGATATTTCACAAATGAGAGTGCGGTAACGGCCGTCCACTAGACGATGTGTTATTTGGAATCGATGTTGTAAATTTTATTACATTCTGCAAGCGTGTGAAGTGCTCAAATATCGATTGGAACATTCAACCGAAATACCGACGTAACAATTAGCAATTTTGTGTGACATCAAAAAGAAGTAAGGAAATCACCAAAGTCAACGATTTGATATTAATCTTGAATTTGAATTGCTAATCGTATCGGTTTTGCCCGCGATCGACGCGCTTTTGTTGCTTCTGGTCAAGTGTGTGTGTGCGTGCGAGCGCTTGAATACTCCACCGCTCACACAAAAACAAGAAAATCAATCTATAAAAAAGTCAATAAATGTCGCGGATGATAGTGTTGATGAAAGAGCCAATGGATAGAGAGGTAGAGTGAGGGACCGTGTGCGATTGTTTCATTTTTGATTCGGATTATCGACCGTTTTTTTCCTCATTCCATCTGCTCGACATCACTTGTTGAAAATCTGTCGATCGTAGCGCACAGATCTAGTGACAATAGTCAATAGTCAATAGGCATTGCGAAAACTCATCTTATCTAACCATATATATATTCCGCAGAAGGAGAAACATTTTAAATAGTCACTTTGAATCTGAACTATCAACAAAGTTTTTTCAATTGGAGATCAAAACGTGCGTAACGGTGACATCATTATTATTTTTAAATCATCCAATAAATACTTACAGTTTAAAGGCTCATCAAATCCCAGATATCGTTAAGTGCATCAATTAAACGAACTGCGTTGCATTTGTCGCTTCATATTCATAGTTTGTTTGTCGTTCGTCGTTAACATACGGCAGCATTTGTTGTTACTACGGTGAAATCTGAGCAAATAAGAATGTCAAGCGGTTGCTGTAATCTCAACCTTTTGCTATACGTTCTACACGTAACCGAATCCACTCATTCATACGGATTTTTATTTGTTTCCATGATCTTTTTTCTTTCATTTTCAATTCCGTTTATTTTTTCTTCTTTGCGTCATTTTCCCTCCCAAACTACCATCCGATTCTAGTTGTTATGTTCAAGAAGTTTCGTTTCTATATATTTTTTTTTCGTCATACAAGAAGAAAATGATTTAAATTGTATAAGAATAACAGTAATAATAGCCAATAAATAAAATTAAAGAAAATGACTGCATATTTGGCTTCGATTCGAAGAGTTTCAATCGGTGTGCTTGTGTCTGGCCCCCGTGTTGTACATATTGGCACAGCATAGTATCATTTCGGGTTTTTTTAGGTGTCGTTGTGTATGTTCATGCGTTTTTTGCTCTTCAAGGCCACCGCACTTTAACCGAATGGTTTTGTGTTAAGATACATATCATACCATACCACATTCATGTTTAAAAACTGAACCGTTGACGGTGTGTTCCGTTGCTGTGTGCATTGAAAAAAAAAACACACAAATCTGTGATAAGTTCACTACACGCAAAGGCAACAACAGCAACGAAAAAAAAATTGTTTCTTTTTGGAAAAAATATATATGTGTGTATTTTATATATATACAAAAAAAAACGCGTCGATGAACAGAAAAAAAATTGCGAAAAGTGGTTATACCGTGGTTGGTATTAATGGTGAAAACAAGTATACAGCTGAAATTTGGCGTAAAGTACTTTATTTATATTTTCTTCATTAGTATTTAATTTGCCTTCTTTCGAATCAGTTCAAAAAAAAAAAAATAAACATGCTAGTGCAGTACTGGTGCGACTATTTTGCACTTGTCGTTTCTAGAAAAGAATCATACACTTCCAACCACGTCGAAAATAGGCGAAAAAATTGACGAAAAATTCACTTCGTTTCAATTAGAAAAAAAAAATAACCGCCATAAAGAGAAGAAAAATTTGCGGTATACATATCTATTATATTTGTGTGTTAAAATGCAAAAACATTCTCATAAGTTTCCTATTTTTACAAATAGAGACTTGTAATGCGACTCATTACAGACTTTAAAACACATCTTCACATTAAACCTTACTTTAGTCTAATTATATATGTAGGTAGCGATAGATAGAGAGAGAGAGATAGAGAGAGAGAGAGAGAGAGAGAGAGAGGAGCAGTGACATACTCATCAATTTGTCGTTCTAGCTTCTATTCTCCTCTCCATAAAAGTATATTCGTGTAATAAATATTATTTTCTTTATATCATTTTGTGTGTATGTTCTTTTCTTGAATCTTGCAGAAACGAGTTTAACGCAGCGAGCAAAATTGAGCAGAACTAACAACAATAACAGCACAACACACAACACTGAAGTCGATTGGAGTGCTTCGTTCGTGGATTTTCCTGAAAAGTGATTCCGAGAGTGTGTAGCATCGTCATTAACTGAACATACGTTGAAGCTGACAGACTCATTCAACGCATACTGTGACACACACAGCCGTAACATTTGTTGTTATTATTATTTGTTTTTTAATCGCGCGCGCGTCTTATATCAATTGAATTGTTTTCTATCACATTGAACGATACGGATTTTCCAACCGATAGAAAGAAAAAGAATTTAATTGTGACAAAGATATTGTGTCATGTGCTCAGTGCATCTGATAAACACTGTCGTAGAATTATATACTTATTTTTCAGCAGCTTTTTGTTTTCCGGTGTTCGGTAGCATTGTTTAGAATTGTTGTTGTTTTTTTTTAATATTATTTTTCGTTTCCACTTTGAGTGTTTGCTATACAACCGATTCAATCCTAATTCTGTTTAGATTGATTCAATATGAAACAGTACTTGCTGGTTGACAACGCAAAACAGTTCAGTGCATCAGAATCCAACTAAAGAAACGGTTGGAAAATAATGTGCACAATTATTTACAACATAATTTATTGCGAATTACACGAGTTGAAATTCATTTTATGTAAAAAAAAATCGGTCTTGTAAACAATATAAGCGATAAAAATCAAAAAAAAAAAAAAAAAAACAAAGTAAAATCAAAAGGATAAATCAAAAGTTTTTTTTTATGTGCCAAAAAGTTCAACGCAATTCACTTACAAATCAAGTTCGGCTAGAATACGGAAACCATTTGTGAACGTTCGGGTTTGGTTCAAGAAACAAACAAAGAAACAAAAAAAACGAAAATAGTGTTTGAATACGCGGTAAATTGTGTGTGTCTTTGGGAAGAAAAAAAGAAGACAAACGAATTAATTTTACAATTCACATCGATTACTAGTTGCAATAAGGATATTTCTACCATACAAAAAGCATTCAAATGGCGTCCGGATTCGTGAAAATTGCCATGGATGAGTTTTACTCACACAATCCCAACAACCTAACCGGATTGGTTCAACGGTATTGGACGATGGTCGAAGACGATGTTGCAGGTAATATCAATTTATGATCGCATTTCTATCTCATTCTCCCTATCCACTCTTTCTCTCTTGTTCTCTTTTATTCTTGCGATCGAATTCTTATTGGTCGCTTGAATTGATCGTACGTGCACGATGGCTCGTACGAACAAACGGATTGTTTGCCATTTTCACGACGATGCAATAAAATTGCACTAACGACGATGTACTTTTGGACAAGTGCACTGTGCATTTATTTACAATTTATTGGAATTTTGTTCATTTAACATCTAAAATTGGTATTAAAAATTATCAGCTTTGAATCAAGCGCAATCAAACTTGAGGTCTATGATCATATATATATATATATAATTCGTTTATATCGAGGTTATTGTTGTTTTTTTCCGTTGCACAACACACAAGTACGCGCCCTCGCCCGTGCTTAGTTATATATGTATGAACAAAAAAAAAAACATTCCATTTGGCAGAAGAACAATTCGAAAATGCACACAAATAAGTATACACCAAAATCGGCAACGGTTATTTAATTGTAATTGCTATCAAGTCATATTTTTGTCTGAAAAGTTCGTTAAGCAAAAAAAAAGAGCATAAGAACTGAAATTCTACTAATAGAAAAGCATTGGCGCAAATTTTATATGCTCGGTTGCACAGATTCTTGATTTTTTTTTATTAAACGTATGTTATTTATGAGTAATTTTTTTTTTTCTTCGTTGTTTTTTCTTCTCTCTACTGCGTGTACGTACCGATCATTATTCGCGATTCATGCATTTACACACAACAGCTCACAACAAGAACGAACGCATAAAGCTTTCAGTGTTATTAATATGATGGTAAAATTAAATAAAATTTATAGACGGCATTTTATTTTGCTGCTCATTGTAGCTGTGCGCCATGTAAAATCGACAAAACACCAGCACAACAAGAAAAAGAAAAACATCGAGCTTTTTTCTGCTATCGAGATTCAACAATAATTTACGTAAATGCGAATACATTTTGCGATTGTGTTCGTTGTTTTATTTTTTTATTGCTGTGTTTGTGTGTGCGTTTTTTTAGTCTTTTTCCATGATTTTTAATTTTTCTAGACGAAAACATCCCGCGACGAAATTGAGCATTCTTTTGGTTTCAATCAAAACGTTTAATTTTTTCAGTATCAGTACTTGTAAGCAAAACCATATGATTATACGATGATTATAATGATTTTTGAGTCATTGCCATTTCAACAAAACAAAGAAGCGCGCGCGATCACTGCGCGGTACATTGATGAAGAAAAAAAAAACAACAACAAATTTGTGCTCAGAAACATTGAAATTTGATTCGGTGTCATCGTTATTTTCAAGATTTTGTTTTTTCTCTGTCTGCCGTGTGTATTCCATTGTCTATCTGTACGCGCGCACATGTAGATACAAAGACAATACCATTCTTCGTGCATTCTCCTCGCTCAATTACTGTGCCAATGTGCGCGATTATGTTTAGCGCACGATTTGTTTTTATGCTACTGTGTGCTATTACTGACAAATTAACTACCAAACAGCGCTACCATAAACCGACCACATAATAGAAAGACCAATCTATATGGTTAAAATCCATGAGTTTATTTTTAATTCATCACACCAGTTAAATGCCATGCGTTTGGGCTTTTTATTAATTTATGTAGATTATTATTTCTTAGTTGCTGTCACTGTTATTGTCTCTTGTTGCTGCTGCTGCTGCTGCGCTACCGCGCACTCAGCACTCTCATGGCTGTGTCTATGTTTCTCCGTTTGTTTTGTCCGCTCATTGTATCAATTATAATATTAAGACTAATGCGAAGCAAAAGAATTGTCGTCTCTGATTATGGATACGTTCTTGCATTGCTCTGTGTGACAGTCGTTCATGGTCACACTAATTAAATAAAATACGTAAGCCCAAAAAATGATGTTGAGTTTCTGTTTTGTCGCTACTTTAAATTTTTTTTTTTTAATTTTGGGCAAAAACGCTTCAACCAAAATGAAGTACCAAGTTCAACAAGTATAACAACGACATCACAAAATATGTGTAGCAAATTACAAGTTGAATGAGTGTGTAAAAGACGAATGAACAAGAAACTCGAATATTATTATCAGACAAAGGTAATGTTGTCTGTGTACATGCATGTGACAGCCACAACAGCGGCAACAGTAGCAGTAGCAATAATGTACATAGTGCGCAGCGTACAAGACACGAGAAACAATAAGATAGCAATACAATGAACATATGATTCAGTCATTCAATTGTTTTATTTATGAGAAATTAACAGAGAGGTGTTCTATTTTAATTACCTTTGTGTACTTCAAATTCATAATCTTCTGGTTATCGACGGTGTCATTGTAACTGATAGTATTTTTAGAGAGAGAAAAAAAACAAATGCGGCAAATATCTCGCAATAAAAAAAAGACACACAATTGCACCAAAAAAAAAAATACATGAAAGGTCAAATGCATTCTCTTGATAGTTATGGGAGAGCTGGCCAATCAGCCAGCGATCGCATTATGCATATATATGCAATGTGATTTTTGTGTCGCCGCGATCATGTTATGATGCGAATCGAGAAAATGGCAAACAGTTCAAGTTTAAAACTTATCACGTAATACACCTTGTATTTGGTATTGAAAATAAAATCTGGTTTTTTGTTGTTGTTGTCGTCGTCGTCGTCGTCTTTCTTCATTCCATTTCAATTTTGTTTTCTTTCTCATCTCTTCCCCATTATTTTATGATTGCAGATCCAAGAGCGAAAAATTATATGTTCATGAACAATCCACTGCCAACCCTTGGAATGTGCGCCACATATTTAGCATGGGTTTTGATCATCGGCCCCATTTATATGCGAGATAGAAAACCAATGGATATTAAAAATCTTATTATATTCTATAATGCATTCCAAGTAGCTTTAAGTGCATACATGTTCTACGAGGTAAGTGTGCTCTAGAGCTAACACGACCAACCACTTGTCGTTCACTTTTGCTGTTGTTGATGTTGATGTTGATGTTGTTCGTCTTGATCTCTTCACAAATCAACCCACTATTTCCTCTTCACTTCCCTCTCATTTCCATCAATTTCATTGAAATCATAACTGGCGATGGTTACGCACGTTGTTTCGTTTTTATTCACTATTTCTTTTCTTATTATTATTATTTTTTTTCTGATTCAAATCCTAAGTCCCAATCCCAATATCATTATCTCCGTCTATTATGGATTGTTAATTCTATCGGAAATATCAAAACCATAATAGAAGATACACTTGTCGACGACCCTGAAGAATATATGACCCAAGTGAGCAATGAACGTTGCTCTTGAGCCATAAAGCTGTTCTACGTTTTTCTTTCCTTCTCTTTTTTAAGTTCCATTTTCATTTTTAAAACCATTTTGTTGTTGTTGTTTGTGAACTTTTATTGTGGACGAATTGCCGATCAAATGACGTTGACATCCACGCGACTGGAACGACCGTATGTTTCACGCAATTAAACTAACTTTCAATTTATGTCTGTTTGTTTCTTCTTCTTCGCTTGTTTTGCTTTTTTTTAAACAGCATCTAGCGGCTGGCTGGTGGAGAGATTACAGTTTGAGCTGTCAACCCGTGGATTATAGTGATTCATATCAGTCTCGAAGGGTAAGTGAATTTTTGTTATGCCGTAGACGTTTTACCGTTTTTTTTCTCGTTTAAATTTGCATGATTCCGTGTATGAATATTCACTCATAACGAATTCACATTTCATTTTCACGATGTCCCGATATTTTTCCCTCTTTTGTATAATACACAAGATGACGTAATTAAAACGATAGCCGCCAAGTATATATATTCTCATGAGAAAAAAAACATCAACTCATCATGATTACAAATGCTTCCGAACAAAAAAAAATGTTTACAATGAGGTGACACTTCAAAATGATTCTTTTGCTCTGGAAAAACCAGCCGAAAAATCTATTATTTGCCTCCTAACAAAACGAACTGCCATCAAATCGGTATCAAATGTGCAAATTCAAAAGATTCTTTACTCAATGCAAAAGAATAGTCACGATTGATTGATAGAAAAAAAATAATTGAAATCCAAGTACAAATTCATCATACGCTAAATATTTTATTTGCCGTCCATTTTTTTACCGCTTCGCAAATACATATATGCTGTGCAGAAAGTAAATATTATCGCACGCAAAAATGTAAACATGAATTATATAACGATTCGAAGGAGCTTAGAATCTAAGCTTAACAGCAACACAGCAATTACACGGAATTTGGAGGTCGTTCATTTTTTTCTGCTGCTGCCGCATATGTAATACATACGTATGTATGTGGGTCTATTTCCTTTCTGAAACGAACGTTTGAGTGGTAAAAAAGTGGCTGCGAAGAGCTCGTGTGCACGAGTAAATAACAAGAATTAACCGAACTCTACGAACAGCCGATCGTGTATATACGTACACATTTGCTTTCACTGACAGAGTCACCGTGAACTGAATACTTTACCAGCAGCCAACACACAACATGCATGCAATGCTAGATAGATCGATGTAGTTGATCGTTCCGTTATAGTGCATGCATTCAATCGTTGTTAATGCTTGATGATGGATTCATTCTTTTTTTCGCAATTATAGCAAAGTGGCGTTCAATTCATTGCAAATAGGCTTGTACGTGTTTTTTTTTCCTTTTTAATTTCATCTAAAAATTGAAACGTGCATGAGAAAATTACCATGGTTTTTGGTTTCTGGTGAACTCGATAGCTTGACTTTGTATGTATACAACAGTTGTACCTTCAATCTTGTCGCTCACTCAATGTGTGAATTTGCACTGCAATCATTTTTGATGGCATGATTTATCGCACAAAGAATATGTTTGCTTACTTACTTGCTTGCTTGCTTGTGCGTCTACCTTGTCAAAACGATGACGATCTGACTCATTTTATGCCGTCGACCGAACTTTTCTATGAATTATGATCTAATGATGTGTATGTTTATTACACATTCTACATTACACTGAAAGATCATTGTGTATTTTAAATGGATTATGTAATTGTTTGACTTTCGTTTCACGCCCCGTACACACTTTTTTTCTATTTATTTATGTGGTTTTTTTCTTTATTTTTCTTTTCATCTCTGTGTCTCCTATTCTCCGGTCCCGTGTGTTTGTATTCTAGATGTTAAACTTGTGCTATGTGTATTATTTGTCAAAATTGACCGAATTCGCGGACACAATTTTCTTTGTACTGAAAAAGAAGAAGTCGCAGATGACCTGGTTACATTTGTACCATCACTCATTGACCCCACTTGAAGCATGGATCTTAGTCAAATTTTTGTCAGGTAACGTATTAATCGGTCAATATTAACCACTTTTTGTTTTAAGTTATGTTCACTGACTTGAAATTTCTTACATAAAATTGAAAATAAAAAGTAGAAAAAAAAACAGCAAAACAGCAACAAATTCATTTTATGGCATAGAAGAACTGGTATTAATCGAAAGTCACTCTTTTGACGGGCGTTTTTTCTTTTTGACATTTTACAGGTGGAAATGCAACATTCCCGAACATTTTGAATAAGTAAGTTCAAGCATTTTATTGATTTGATTTTAGTTTTTATTATTATTTAAATCGACCACTTTCATAGACGTCTGTCAAAATCGTTTCAAAGTGTCTGATGAATATGTTTTTTTCATTGTTTTTATCTTACATTTTTTATATTTTTCTCATTTTTTTATCGTTTACAATAGCTTCGTTCACATCTGTATGTACAGCTATTATATGCTATCAGCAATGGGTCCGCAGTTCCAGAGATTCCTCTGGTGGAAGCGGTACCTTACAGAAATTCAAATCGTAAGTATTTTCATGTGTTTTGATCATATTTAAGGCTAAATGTAGTATCTATACCGAGTACGGAACGAATTAAGTGTGAGCGCTAAAAATGTGAAGCTCAATGAAACAGAAGACTTGAATTTTTTCATAGAAAAATGTATGAAAAATTGAAACGACGAACCTCATTAACACGAGCGCGTTCTCCAACATCCACTTGCTGTTGCCAAGCTATTATTCGAATTATGTGATTAGCTCCAAGCCTCAGTATGCTGTGCAAATTGGCCAGAAATTATGTCCGTCTCTCCCTCTCTCTCTCTCTCTCTGTTTGTTTTTCTTCAATTCGCTAGTTTGATCATATAGAGTTACTATATTATGTACATCGTAATTGGATTTCCACTTTTTGAAAAAAAAAAAATTGAACTTCGTTCTGCATGAAGCACGAGCAACAATAAGTTTCATCTTGTGATGAATAAATACTTGATTTATTGGGTCATTCACAAATATCGCAATGTTCCCTTCGCTTTATATGTAGATATTTTATTCAATTTTTAAGCGATCAAACCAACTTAAAGCTATATTCAATTGTGTGTGACTTGGTCAAAACTATTACCATGCTGAAGATTAATGCTTTAAGTTTTTTTTTCTGGGTGTTTCTCATTTTATTCTCTCTTTTTACTGACTTTTTCGTTTCTGTCATTTAGGCTCAGTTCATCTTGTGCATCGCACATACAATTCGGGCTTTGTGCACTGACTGCGGTTTCCCGTCATTCGTATCGGCATTACTCTTACTGAACGCTTCCATATTCTTCGTGCTATTTATGAACTTTTATATTCAAACATATAAAAAACAATCGACGCTAGAAAAAAAGATTGACTGAACATTTATGATTATAATGTAATTTGATTTATGATATTTATAATTATAAAAAAAAAAATTTAATAAATAAAACTTTTATTCTACGTGAAAAAAAGAGACGAGAAAAAAAAACCATTACAATGTAGTTTTATTTATGGTGTTAGTTTTAATGCATAGTAGATAAAAGCGTTATTGCAAATGGCTAAACTGGCTTTGAAACCGAGAGAAGAGAGAAGAAAAAAAAACGTTAGCAAACAAGTAAACAAAGGTCCAACGTATGTTTGTTTATATAGTAGATATGATGCAATGCTTGAAATTCATGATCATACTAGGTAAACGGAATGAATTATGAGGCATTTTGTTTTTCGTTCAATAACACAAACGACCAATGATGCCGAAAAATACAAGACACACCGTAAGTGATATATATATATATATATCTCTGTATAGTATCATATGATAATAGCACTTATCATATAACTGTCCGGTATCCATTCACTCTCAAAGGCTATACAAATGCAATGCAATTAACTGTCGTATAAGTACTGTTGTGACGAACGTGGTTGCGCGATTGTGATTTGTTTTTTTTCTCCTTTGCTATCGTTTATTTTCTTTCCGCTTTTGTATTCCATCGGTGAAAATGAATAAGAAGAAGTAAAAGTCAATCGAAATGACTTATTAAAAAGGTTTTGAACTTGACAGCGAAAATAAAAGAGTTCACGGGATTTAAATGCATTTAATCAATGTCTATAAGTACGTCGTGCGGTCGGTGCCGTGGCGATGTACGTGATATTATTGTTGTAATTGTCGGCGCGGTTGACTCTATGGGGCTAAAAGTACGTCTGTTACATTTACGTACGCATTTACACAAACACACAGTTCATCGCATATCGCTCCGCACAAACAGCCCAAATTACTAATGTGAATTTTTTGCAAATTCGTCGGCGTTGTTTCTTCTACGTACGTTTTATTTGTTTTTCTCTTTACTTAATTCGACTTTGATACATGCGATTTGTTTTCTACGTGATTTCTTGTCAAACAACTGACTTAGTGTGGCGGCATAATGCAATAGCCGCTCGCGTCATACGCTAAGCGCAAGCGCAATACGTATGTGCGCTAATTTAAATAAAGTCAGTCTTAAGTCTACA